>NC_142612.1:48169404-48472435 GCF_059453375.1 Lepisosteus platostomus | reverse complement strand
ATTTTAAATTTCTTTGCGCGGTCCATTGTGCAATTAACCCTTGTATGTGCTGTCCTTAAGGTGATATCACATAAATGTGATATGTAAAATAATGTTTTTTATTATTGTTATAGAGAAGCATGATCAGATTTTCCCCGGTTCAGAAAAAAGATCTAAAGTATACTAGTTTGTCACTAGTATACTTTTAATACAGTCTTTGCTGTGCTCTTGAGGATCCTTGTGATATTTCGAGCTCTGGTTGAATGATAAGTGTCACAGTTTAAATAATTTTGGTAGTTAGAAATTATGAAAGGCTCTGTTAAAAGCAAGGGACTTTTTATGCCCGTTGAAGTAAAACAAAATGCCTGACAAAGTATGGCTTGGACTTAATTTTTATTAAGTTTTTAATTAAATGCTTTTATTTACTCATAATTTGACAATTTTAGGAAGACTAAGGAAGGACTAAGGAAGTTGTCATCTGTTGTTGAAGCTCTGTGAGCTCTGTGACTTTGAGACCACTTGTTATCCCAAGTTGTTTGAATCGCCACAATTCACATAGAGAAAAAAGAGCTGACTGACAAGATTTAAGATGTGGCTGTCAATGTTGGATTAATAAAAACACGTTGCCCGACGTTAGTTGCATTGCTTGAAAAATAATTTTATTTTGAGAGACTGGATAAGTTATTTAAGTGTTTTTTTTTTAACTTCCTGAAAAACAAATAATAATTTAACTTTATGTGCAAACGTTTTATGATATGTCGCTGTTGTGAATGTCTGTGGAGTGTATCTTATTTGCCTGTCTGTCCTGGCTGTGCTTTCTTGCTCGCTCACTCGCTCGCTCGCCCTCCCCCCCTCTCTCTCTCAATTCAATTCAAGGTGCTTTATTAGCATGACAGATGGGTACAATCAGTGTTTTAAAGGTGATATATAAAATCAAGGCTTTACCTTGCTTTACCTCCGCAAGTCTGAGTTCTTGTGTCTGTCCTATCCGAACCTGAAAGTATTACAATATGTATCTTTATAGCAGGTGGTGTACAGCTTTTTAGTATAGCTATGGAAATTAGGTCTATTTGGGAATGTGGAGTTACATGTTCTGGCTGTTTATGAATTACCGTTGTTGAGTATAGAGTGTTGAGGTATTGATTTTGTGTAATGCTTTATGTTGAAAATTGAGCTGGATTTTATTTATGATAAAGAGGATAAACTGGGATGGGAGGAGGGTTTGGTTTTGCATAAGGGGTGGGATCATGATAATTGGAGGAATTTGAGAGAGTTTTTGGTTTGTATTACAAATAATTCGTACAAGATATTGAGATTTGTTGTTGTTTTGTTGAGATTTAAGTCTGCAAGTCTGAGTTCTTGTGTCCGTCCTATCCGAGCCCGAAAGTATTACAATATGTTTCTTTATAGCAGGTGGTGTACAGCTTTTTAGTATAGATTACACTTTTCTAAAATGTATTTAAAAAATTAAAACGATTACAATCTAATCTTTCCACGTTTGATCCTAAGATCCCAAGAAAAATAAATCTAAACGGGGAGAAAGCTATGCTGAAAGTTTATTAAGATACTTAGAAGACAAATATATCAATTTATTTTGCATTTGTCTGATTGTGAATAAAAAAAACACATATGTTTAAACCCGCGTTTGCGATTTAAATCAAAACGTGATTTAAATCAATATAAATGTTTATATTGTAACACATAGGTGACTATTCATTGTTATTAAAATGACTTAAATTCTATCATATTGTGATATTTAAAAATATAAAAGTCAATTAATTGTCCATAATATTGCTATTCTATTTTTTCAAAGAAATGTCGCAGTACACGAATATAATCATATCGTTATTAATTTTTCTGGATACGCGATTCCATATTGTATTAGCAGAAAAGCTTAAAACTACCACTTTTTTACACGCTATTTCACATGTTAGTTAAAGACTTCGATGCTTAAAATGTTTAGGGAGAAATGGAATACCGGTTTGTATTTTTTCTTGAAAGTACCGATTCCTGGAATCTGACTGGCTGACACCCTTCTGAAGTGGTTCCATAATATCTGGTATACATAAAAGAAAGTGTTGATAAAAAAGCCTGGATTCTCATGTATCTGATACAAGTATCTTTTAATACAGTCTTTGCTGTGCTTTTGAGGATCCTTGTGATATTTTGAGCTCTGGTTGAATGATAAGTGTCGCAGTTTAAATAATTTTCGTCGTTAGAAATTATGAAACGCTCTGTTAAAAGCAAGGGAGTTTTTATGTCCGTTGCAGTAAAAGAAAATACGTGACATAGTGGGGCTTGGACAGATTCCAAGTGTTTGTCCAAATGTGCTAAAGAAATTATACTTTGAGTTTACAGCTTGTCCAAAGTCATTCATTATTAATACTATTAGTAATATCTTCGGCAAAGGCTTTGATGCAAAAATATTTCTGATAAAGGTAGGTTGTGTACTTTTGTCCAACTGAGCAATCTTGCTTTCATAAAATATACCAACTTTTTAATGACTGATGATTAACATGCTGTAATCCACAGTTTAAATTTAAAGCTCAAATGCTGTACATGAGAGGTTATGCTTTATTGGCTCCTCCTGGCGGTTTTACAAGGTGATGGCGGACACTTTCCGGCATAACGTCAAATGACGCGATTAACCCTGTGATACTGCGTGATACTGCGACACGCCAACCGGGGAAAACCGCGAAATACCCCACCCATTTTGAATGGCTGCATATTTAGTTTGCCATCATTGACACTACCATGAATTCAGCATTGTATTAGAAGATTCTAGAAAATGTCAGGCCACCTGCAACCTGAAGCTGAACTCAAAGTGAGACTTACAGCAAGACAATGATCATAAACACACGAATAGATCTACAAAAGAATGGCTGCAGAAGAAGATACTCTGTGTTTTACAGTGGCCTAGTTAGTTAAAATTGACACCAAAACCCCATCGAAATGTTGTAGCAGGACCTAAAGTAAACTCTCCATGCAAGTCAGCCCTCAAATAAACAGAGTTGATAGAGCTCTGTAAATAGGAATAGGCAAAAATGTATCTAGACAAATGTGAGGTGGGAGACTGATCAATGGTTACAGGAAGTGTTTAGTTGCAGTCATTGTTGCTCAAGAGGATGCCACCCCTTGAATCTAAAGGTTCACATACTTTGTCATACATGGATACTGAATGTTGCTTCATTCAGGATAAACAAATGTTGTAATTGAGTATTGTGCTCTGTGTATTTTGTTATTCAGGTTACCTTTATCTATTATTATGACTTAAATCAAAACCCAGAACATATTAGTTTTCAAATATGTGATAAATGTGAAAATACTGAGGGGTTCACTGACTTTTGCCTTAAACTGTATATGTTTAATTAGCAAATCCTGTTATTTTCTAACTGTTTTTGCATGCAAATAAAATAGCATAAACAGTATGTAGAGATCCAGTATATATTTTTTAAGAACAATACAAATGGAATTCTTAGATAGGGGGAAATGTATTCCATGTATGAGGTTAATAAATGGGAATCTATAGCATTTTGTTTGAATAGTATTCAATGCAGAGTTCCAGAAGTAATAAAGCTTTCAGTTATTGTAATGATAGTACAGTATTAGATTCCGCGATCAGCTAAAATATCATGATGACATTGCTATCAGCGAGAATGTGGGCTATGCTTTGTGCCAAAACACTCATAAAACACCCTTGCCATGAACTGCATGCAGGAACTGATAACCAGTGCTCTAATGAAGCTAATTTGTTTAGTTATGGGGCTTAGTTACAATCCAGAAGTGTGAAAATGTGACAACCAATCATCAATCTTCAAAATGAAATCCTGTGAGTAAGCATAATATATCCACAAAAGTAATAAAGTTGCAGGCTCCTGCCCAAATGTAACACCCTTAATTGTTGCTAACATCAAGATTACATTTAGTAATAAAGTTCTGTCTGCTTAGAAATGACAGAATATGGATCTCAAGTAAATATGGAAACAGTCGCTGGTGTTTTTTTTTTCCTTTGGTGCTTTATCAGCTTGTGACATACTTTATTTTTCATCAGAGATACTGTGCTGTAAATAAGGCTTGATTGACAATTGTGCCCAAATCAAAAAATCTTGTTAGGGTCAGGTTTCTCATTGTATGGGGATGTTTTTTTGGATGTTTGTGGCTCTCCTATCCTTTTAACAGAACCCTTCATGAAATAAAAATACCAGTGGCAAAGAATGTGATGTGTCATGAACAATTAACACTTTATCATTGTGCAGGATGACAAATATATTCTGTATGTATGTATTCTATATATATATATTCTATATGTTAACAATATCAGAACTTTTGGGGATTGAGGTTATTTGTTTCACAAGCATTCATTTTATGCAGTATTAATGTGGTATTATCATTAAAAACATTAAGTGCGTTTTATATAATCAAAAGTAACTTGTAAAAAGTTGTGGATTGCATGTTATTACTTTTTTTCCGCGAACATGTTGCATTGTTATACAACTTTCAAAGCATTCCATTTTGGCATACTATGAACCAACAATAATTAAAATAATTATTTTTTAAAAGACTGACATATTAAAATACATATTGATATTAATAAAATCATGTCATATTTGTGAAAGAAAATATATATGCTTTTTTCTGTTTTTCATGGTTCTTTTCCTCTTTTTTATTAGATGCTCCCACGTTTCTATCTAATTACACCATCTACTTCTCTTGGGAAGGAAACCCCATCAATATCAGTTGTGATGTCATAGCAAATCCTCTGGCCTCCATACTTTGGAAGAGGAACAAGATGACAATATCAGGGGAGGGCACAGGCCACACCAGAGTATACAATACTGATGGGAGATCTCTGCTAGAGGTCAGTAACAGATTTCTGAAATGTTCAAACATAAAATTTTATTCTTAATCTTTATAGTGCATTGCAAACATGCATTATATGAATGAGCCTGGCTATGCTAAACATTAAAGAAAATACTATTCAATAATGTAGTTCAGTTGCAAAAACAATACTTAAGCAGTTCATACATTAAAAAGTGTCATTATTCTGAAAACGTCTTATGACTTAGTGATTTAAACTTTTTAATATAAAAACATTTATAGTTCATCTATATCTACAATCTCAGTAAGCCACATATCCTAGTGAGGATTAGACTCTAGCCTTCCATAACCAAAAAGTACAGAATATAATTAAAAGATGGAATGAAAATAGAAACTTCATAATATCCTATCAAACCTAGCCAAGTATATTTTGTGGGAGGTGGAAGGAAATCAGAAAACCTGACAAAATAGGGGAAATATGCAAACTCCACCTAAGATGATCTTGAAATTAAACCTAGGGCCCTGACGTTTTGAAGCACAATGCTGATTTATAACATTTGTATTTGGAAACATGGGTAATATTGCCATGATGCCAGTGAGTGATGCACTGTTCTTCCAATAGTGCTAACTCTCCTATCAGGTGGTTTAGAACTTGAAATTTGTCCAAAGTGAATGACTCTTACAGGTAGGCATATTAGAGGTAATTGTTTATATTATATTAAATTGTATATTGATATATAATTGAAGATATCCCTGTTCTGTTTATGCAGGTACATGATTCTTTGCCAGAGAGACAAGTCTTAATGGGTAATTGCAAATTGGGTATATATTTAGATTTAAAACAGACTCATTGTTTATAAAGATTACTGTGTTCAATCTAATGTATTTCAAGTAAATCCAGGCCCAACATTATTTCAATCATGTAAATTAAGACATAAATCATTCTGGAAATCTAAAAATATACATGTGCAATTTTGATTGTACACACATGTAAGTTTAGATCTTAGGTCCCTATCTGTTATTCTGGAAAAAAAAATCTTGATGTTTTTGTGTTTTTTTAGGTAACTCCAGTGTCTGAACGAGATTTTGGTCGATATAACTGCACAGCCAGCAATAAGATAGGAATGAGATTCCAGGAGTTCATCCTGGCACAGGCTGGTGAGTATTTATATTTGTGAGCTTATAAATATAAACATATTTAGAAAAATAAATGATATGGGTTAATTTTGAATGTTGATTAAATGTTTTTGTGTTAATTTTGATGAATTGATCAATTATGACTATGATACACCCAAATAACTTTTACAGTTACATAAACACTAAATCACCTTATCAGGGAGATAATGGATTGAGCAAAGGTGATGAAAGGAACTAACTTGTTGATAATTAAGTGACTAATAAAAATTAAGAAAGACAAACACAGAAAGGAATCAATATATCACTCTCTTTTAAGAGAATGTCTTTGTGCTTGGACTCAGTCAATGCACTGTTCACCTGCCACCTGGAATGTTCCTAAGTAGTAACTTCTATTTGGCAATATATCAGTGATTGGCTATGACACCACTACAAGATCAACATATCATCATGCTCCATGAACATGATTATTCTCATACTGTCATGCTGACTGCATCAGAAACTTGGATAACTACAACATTTCATCTGTGAGGAAGCAGCGACACCATCATGGTTCTCAGTCCTATTGACCATACATGGGCCCAGTGCACACCAATGTTCACTGATGCAATAGACACAATGGTGTAAACAGATCCTTAGGTCGACTCACAGGCAGTGGAGTCAAGAACCTCACTTATTTCCTTTAATGAGGGCTCATCATAATGTAAAAAATACAGATGAAGCCACTCAGAATATATGGCAGAACTCACTGCCATGTTAAACATGTTGCATTACATCACGGTGTGATTTGGCTGTGTGATTTACAGGCCTAAGATGATCAATACATATGCAGTACACTATACAATACACTGTGTTGTTAGGTGTTAGCAAAAAGATTGCTTCATTTAATCTGTTCCGCTACTATACTTCTTCAGATCCACTTAATATGGAATATAATATGGAATTATGTAACTAAAGGGAAATCTTGATAGATGAAAATAAAAATAAGTGAAGTATAAAAACTTCTCTGTACATCAATTATTATATTAATTTACGAGTAGAAATATAATAAACATACTGTTTATAGCTAGCAGTGGTATCTAAAAAAAGGCATGCAACAATTTTCCATCTTTATAAACATTTTAATCTTAACTTGTCACTTACTGTGGTTATTAAAAAAATGTCTGACGTTTTTTTTCATGTTTAAATACACATTAAATAATCTTTATTTGTCTGAATGATAATTTAAGTAAAAAAGTAATTCAAAAATGTATTTTAGAATTTGATCATAAAACAATATTAATTATATACATACTGTAGTGGCTTTAAAACCTTACAGAATTATACTATATTTAAGAGCAAATAAGCACAAACAGGTCAGTAAAAAACAACAGATAATTGTCCAACAAAAAAAAATGTCCGGGAACCAAAGCTGCACAAGGATCGGGCACCAGCAAGATGACGATGGTTTACAGAAAGCTCTCATTGTGTGACTGTTTTAATGTTTATTTGTATGTTAATGCTCTTCTTTTGTGTTGGATGCTTAATGGCTGTCATTACTTACAGATGCAGCCATTCAAAATGGGTGAGGTATTTCGCGGCATACCCCGGTGGGCGTGTCACAGTATCACGCGGTATCACGCATTTCACGTGTGTCACGTGACTAACTATCCGGCGTCGCCTTGTAAAACCGCCAGGGGGAGCTTAACCTCTCATGTACAGCATTTGAGCCTTTAATTTTGAACTGTGTATTACAGCATGTTAATCATCAGTCATTAAAATGTTGGTATATTTTATGAAAGCAAGATTGCTCAGTTGGACAAAAGTACACAACCTACCTTTATCAGAAATATTTATGCATCAAAGCCTTTACTGAAGATATTACTAATAGTATTAATAATGGATGACTTTGGACAAGCTGTATACTCAAAGTATAATTTCTTTAGCACATTTGTACAAGCACTTGGAATCTGTCCAAGCCATACTTTGTCAGGCATTTTGTTTTACTTCAACGGGGCATAAAAACTTCCTTGCTTTTAACAGGGCGTTTCATAATTTCTAGCTACGAAAATGATTTAAAATGCGACACCTATCATTCAACTAGAGCTTAAAATATCACAAGGAAAAATACACACCGGTATTCCATTTCTCCCTAAACATTGTAAGCTTCGAAGTCTTTAACTAACGTGATACCGGAGTCAACAAGCATACTTTTAGAATTTGATTAAAAGGGAATATAATATGGAATCGCGTATCTAAAGAATTTAATAACGGTATGATTATAGCCGTGTACTGCGGCAGGGCTGTGTAGGGCTGTTCCGCCTGCCTGATCATGCGAGCTCTCTTGTAGCCTACTGGTCTAGGTGCGTGACTACCAACTGGCAGGTTGTGTGTTGAATCCAGCTGGTGCTGGACTTTTCTTTTAACAAACATTTCTTCGAAAAAATAGGTAAGCGATATTATGGACAATCAATTGACTTTTATATTTCAAAATATCGAACATTAATTGCGTTATTTTGAACATATCTTCCCTTCTGACAGCGGTTCCTGCTTCTATTGTGTGTGTGTGTGCAACAGTAAATTTTTATAGAGAAATGGAGGCTGGACAGTATGCGTTACAATATAAACATTTATATTGATTTAAATCGTGTTCTGATTTAAATCGCAAACGCGTGTTTAATTATGTGTTTTTTAATCATTATCAGGCTAATGCATTTCTACATTTTCTGTATGAACCAGCTTAGAGGTTCATACAGAAAGACAGCTTGTGTTTAAATTGAGTGTAAGGTAATTTATGCTTCTAAAGTCATGGTCAGTATTGTTGTACTGTGCTGTACTGTGTCACATTATTTTATAGCGTTTTTATTGCGTTATTAAATCCGGTGGCGCTGTGTTAGTTTCCTGACTCACATTATTTAAACTGCGACACTGATCATTCATCTCTAAATAAACTTTATTTTATATAGCGTTTTAAGCGAATAGGTAATTAGATTGCTCATAAACCTAATCACTTTTTCTACATAAACACAGCGTGATTGCTCTCTGAAAATGCTTTTCCTTTATTTTTAAAGTAGGCTCAGATTTCAACTTTAGATCGTATTATTATAAACTTTCTTGGAAAAATGTATTTTATGTAAACCATGTTTGCTATTAATTCATTTAGGGCAAAAATACGTTCATTGTCTTCAAATCGAGTCGAGTTGACATTGGAAGCCTGCCACACCCGGACCGTTAAACCAACGCATTAGCACGTCAAAGCCCATTGAGCCAGTATTGGCTTTAGTATCCCCCCCTTCTCCCCTCAATTCAATTCAATTCAAGGTGTTTTATTTGCATGACAGATGGGTACAAGCAGTGTTGGGTACTGTATGTATATTGTAACGCTTACGGCAGACAGGCACTGTGTAGGAGCCGACGCACCAGAGCAGCGCCTGCAATTTTTATATTTATAACTTAGTTTTTAAAATTAGTCAAGCAATACGAAGCATCTCCTTTTACTTAGTGCCTGAGCATACTGCAACGCGTGTGAAGCCCATAAACGATATTAATTTTGGAACTTAAACATACAGTATATGGCTCCCTAAACATTTTAAGCATCGAAGTCTTTAACTAACGCGATACCGGAGTCAACAAGCATACTTTTAGAATTTGATTAAAAGGGAATATAATATGGAATCGCGTATCTCCAGAATTTAAAGACCAGACAATCGCAAACTCGTTTTCAATAAAATTATTTTATTCATTCAGCAGTTTGTGAGAGGGACATCCAGCAGGGAGAGACACACACACCGGTTTTCATTGACAACCTTGTTTTTTTTTCAATTCCTCTTGTCTAACAGGAATGTTTTGTTTGTGGACAGACTGTTAGACAAGAGGAAAAGACCGCCTCCTCCTACGAAGCATTTCGTTGATCCGATCACGAATTCTTTTCCAGTCGTACGCAGCAAGGGTTGAGAATCTCCGATTCACCATCGTACTAATGGTTTCCCGGAGATTGCAAGGCAAGGCACTTTTGCCTCTGGACCCATCGAAATTTACAGACGTGGTCCACCCCCAGTAAATTTCAAAAGTCACAAGATTTCGAAACACGAGTGCGGCGTAGCGGTCGGCTCTTGCTTTCCCGTCTATGCCGATGCACTGCAAGTACAACCCCCCCTCCATCTCCTGGGTGATGGGTAGTAGTTGGACATCTGGGAGAATTATTCGTCCCACTGGCATCTGTGAATTCCGCTGTGCTTCCTGGGGGGAGATAGCCAGCGGGGACAGCATCAACAGATTCCTGCGCGGTGGTGAACTGAGAGGCCGGGATGGAGTGTCCTGAGGCGGTGTGTGCTCTGCGGGGGGCAGAGCTTCCGCCAGGCATTGCAGCCTGCGCGGCGGGGAGAGGCACTTTTCGGGAGACAGCTGCTCAACTGTTTGACTGCTGGAACTCTAGCCTCCCAATCCTCCCCAGTAATGCATCGTAATGCTCCCGCTGCTGCCGAAATGTCTCCATACAGGTGCTGCTTCTACAGGTTGGCACCCTGGCCAGTGGCCAAGAGCAGAGACCCATGGCCTGTGGCAAAATAACATAATTCATGTAAGAAATAAAGTCACACAGTAGTATTCATCAGTCGCGGAACAGAAGTCAAAATAAACTTTTCTTTTTTTCCGTCTTACCGCTTTCTTTTTTACTGTCCTGGTGGTAGATCGTTTCGCCCGTGCGGTGTTTTCTTGAAGAACAGGCTACGAAGAAATAATTATAATTGAATTTAAAATTCAAAACGGCAATAATACCTTGTAATATGCGCTGTAATCGCGTATTTCAGATGAAGTCTGCTGTATTTGCTTACCCTTCGCTCTTTGGAAGCTGGGGCGGCAGAAGCACCCCGTCTCTTCCCGTAAAACGCCTTGATCTCCATACTGTACTATGGTCGCTGTAGTGCAGGTTCGCAGTTTTTTTTTTGTGATGGGAGCTCACCCAATCCCTTGGTGTCTTTTATGCGTCACACATACTGTATTTCAGCGCCATATATTTCATGGATATTGTGGAATATAATGGATGGATATCTTAGTTATCTTTCTAGTTCACAGGTTTGCATGCATAATTTAATTTTGAAAGCCACTGAGACATCAGGTACTACTGTTGTATTTATGAAAAAGAAACAAAACAAAAAACATACTAACAACTGTGCCATCCTACTCCTTAGTTAATAAATTTTATTATTCATAAACAGTTAACATTGTTAGCAAAATATTTTGAATTATATTTAACCCTATTTTTTCTTTAGTTTTGTATTTAACTTATTATATGATAGTCAGACTTAATGTATATTTGAACAATGAAAATATATTTTTACAAGATTTTACATTAAGCACTTAAAATTAATATGGTTAATAATAGTAAACTGTAACATGCTGTAACAAGATCGGTTAAACTGCGAAGAAAATGCTTTCAGAGAAAATGTTTCAACCAAACCTGTTCCCACACACCCCGTCCCCACTACCATTAGAATATACACAAACATTTTAGCGTTTCATTCTGAGCACAAGACCCTCACACCTGAAGAGTGCTGGCTGTGATGAATTAAACCGGTTTTACAGGTTTCAATCACAGACCATGTGACATGGGACTCAGTAAACTACAGTAACACCGTATTTGATAACGCTTTAAAAACGCTATAAAATAATGTGACTTGGCACAGAACAAGTTTACAGCACAGTACAAAGATAAATGCTGACCATGACTTTAGAAGCATAAATTGCCTTACACTCAATTTAAACACAAGCTGTCTTTAGCCCTCTAAGCTGGTTCATACAGAAATGTAGAGATCTAGGCTCAGAACACACAGCTTCATTAGCGAATACATATGCAGGACAACTAGAGAAGACGTTTTACAGAGGGTGGATTTTTAGAAACATCCCATCAGACATCCCATCATATTCACAACGTGAAATCTAGAAAATAATATTACGTAACCAAAATCCGCAATATGGAAACAGAACCTGTGTAATTGTTGACAGATGATGTACTCGTAACATTTTTTCAAGACGAACTACAACATTTAAAAAATGACTTGTATGTACTTGATATCTCTAATCAATACACGGGTCCCAGCACAAAACGAAAGTAAAACGCATACCGTTTCGCGCTTCTTATTAGTTGCTCAAAAGTAATTTGAGCGTATGAAATGCATAATATAAACCTAGAAACATATACGTGAGCAGTACTTAAGCACTGTAGTATCGGTGTTAAGACATACCTCTCAAATACTGTAAATCAAGTTAAAAATATCTCAAGACCGATTCTGGTCGTAATGAAACCATGCAAGGGAGTTTTTATGTCCGTTGCAGTTCTTTTGCAACATGAATATAATTATATCGTTATTAATTTCTTGAGATACGCGATTCCATATTATATTCCCTTTTAATCAAATTCTAAAAGTATGCTTGTTGACTCCGGTATCACGTTAGTTAAAGACTTCGAAGCTTACAATGTTTAGGGAGAAATGGAATACTGGTGTGTATTTTTTTCTTTAAAGTACCGAGACCAGCCATATACTGTATGTTTATGTTAAGATTTCCCTTCAGTGGTAAAATTAGATATGAATATTCAATACTTAAACGGGCACAGTTAAGACATTAAATATACATATACATATTGTATACAGTACAGTTTGCATACGGTAATATGTTTATGTTACGCGATTAAAAAATAAATAAATAAAACTGGAAGGTCCAGCACCACCATTATGTTTATATGGTTGTTTTTGTTGGTTGGTTGTTATTATGGTTATTAATAATTCGATCTATAGTTGAAATCTGAGCCTAAATAAAAAGAAAAAGCAAGTGATTAGGTTTATGAGCAATCTAATTACTTATTCGTTTAAAACGCTATATAAAATAAAGTTTATTATTAATTTGCTGGACAGAGCGGTGAACATTATTATGCATAAGACAAAGATAACGATCCTGATCAGTTTAGAAATCTGTGTACGCTGTAAGGTTTTTACTTCTTAAACTTTTAAAATACACGTTTTGAATAGAAAGCAATCCTCTTCCTGGTAGTGTGTATAGCACACCAGCACGTCTTTTTTCTCCAATCAGAGGGGTGTCAGATAGTGTCAGCCAATCACCATTCTGCGTTGGGTAGCAACGGGTGACTGTTCTCAGGCGGAAGATGTAAACAGCTTAATGTTCGTGTTAAATAATTTTTTTTTTAATTCAATTAAACGGGCACAGTTAAGACATTAAATATACATATGCATACTGTATACAGTACAGTTTGCATACGGTAATATGTTTATGTTACGCGATTAAAAAATAAATAAATAAAAATGAAAAGTCCAGCACCAGCTGGATTCGAACACACAACCTGCCAGTTGGTAGTCACGCACCTAGACCAGTAGGCTACAAGACAGCTCGCATGATCAGGTAGGCGAAACAGCCCTACACAGCCCTGCCGCAGTACACGGATATAATCATACCGTTATTAAATTCTTTAGATACACGATTCCATATTATATACAGCCCTACACAGCCCTGCCGCAGAACACGGATATAATCATACCGTTATTAATTTCTTGAGATACGCGATTCCATATTATATTCCCTTTTAATCAAATTCTAAAAGTATGCTTGTTGACTCCGGTATCACATTAGTTAAAGACTTCGAAGCTTACAATGTTTAGGGAGAAATGGAATACTGGTGTGTATTTTTTTCTTTAAAGTACCAAGACCAGCTATATACTGTATGTTTACGTTCCAAAATTAATATCGAGTGCCCCTGTCGGTCAACCAATCACGCACCGCGGTATCGCGTGTCATTATACCTGCGGTATCTGTACCGCGGAGTCTGTACCGCGCACTTTGAATGGCTGCATCTGTATGGCAGACAAACATTTTTAAACCTGAGGACAGACTCCTTAGGGTCATCAAACAACTTTTTTTACTTACCGAACCCAAGCTGCCGGACTGGATAGAGATGCGGCGAACAACAACAATAGGTGGGCAGACGCCGGGGGAGACGAGGCGGCATACTAGCATGTCTACTGAGGCGTCCACACAGGACACCGCTGCCGTCTATATTGTTAGCTAATGTTCAGTCACTGGACAATAAGATAGATGAGCTACACTGTCGGATCAACACGGAAAGGGACCTGAGGGAATGCTGTGTGTATGCCTTCACTGAAACCTGGCCGAATGCATGCATCCAGAACACCACCATCCAACCAAAGGGGTTCACCGTTTACCGCCAAGCAACCGACAAACACAAAGGAGGAGGCATTTGCTTCCTGGTCAACAGCAAATGGTGCACCAACATAGAGGTAATCTCTTAATCCTGCTCATCCTCTAGAACACCTGACCATAAAATGTCGACCTTTTTATTTACCGAGGGAGTTTTCTGCCACCATTATTAAGGACGTTTACTTTCAACCTCAAGCCCGCATGGAAGCAGCACACAGCGAAAGTATCCGCCATCACCTTGTAAAACCGCCAGGAGGAGCCAATAAAGCTTAACCTCTCATGTACAGCATTTGAGCTTTTAAATTTAAACTGTGTATTACAGCATGTTAATCATTATACATTAAAAAGTTGGTATATTTTATGAAAGCAAGATTGCTCAGTTGGACAAAAGTACACAACCTACCACCTTTATCATAAATATTTTAATTATGCAGAAATATTTTATGCATCAAAGTCTTTTATCAAGATATTCCTAATAGTATTAATAATGAATGACCTTGGACAAGCCGTAAACACAAAGTATTAACCTGGTCCACATTCTTTGTTATCGTCTTGAAATGAAAAGACTTTATTTTTTCATTGACAAAAAGTAACACCACAGCATTTAGTTGATCCGATCACGTATTTGTTTCCAATCATACAAAGTAAGTCATGAGAATTTTCGATTCACCATGCCTTTCACATGCTCATAAACTATATTAATTTAGGAACATAAACATGTTATGTAAACTGTACTGTATATTACTGGTCTTGGTAGTTTAAAGAAAAAATACACACCAGTATTCCATTTCTCCCTAAACATTTTAAGCATCAAAGTCTTACATGTAGTTATTTCGGAAACGTTTTTACATGCTCCTTCTGACAATATTACTGTACGTTTATATACTTTGTGACAATTGATTGTTTTAACCTTTTCTGCGAATATGCTCATTATCAGATTAAACAAAAGCATACTTTTAGAATTGGATTAATAGGGAATATAATATGGATTTGCGTATCTAAATAAATTAATAACAGTGTAACTATATTCATGAACTGTTGCACAAACAGTAGTATAAGACTTTCCATTGACTTGCTTCAAACCAAATGTATTTTAAAGATCAGGACCCATATATCACCACAGGAAGCAGAACAGCGCAGCCTCCAATTACCCAGATTGTAAGCACGGGAATAAAGCTTTGTTTGATTTCTGAAACCGTTTCTTTATGTCCTGTTTTCATTCAGGTAAGGGTCAACTATATACACAATAATGCTGACAGCAAGAAATTTCCTATACTTTACTCAGCAGCATCTTAAAAACAGCACCCAATTTGTTCGAACAGATTTTTTTTTACACAGAAGACTGACAGAGCTTCACGTTGTGAATCTGTTTTTCTAAGAAAACATGTCAGCGGGGGAAGGTTGACTTGCCCTTATTCTACTTTGAAAATACCTGTGAAACTGGTTTGTTTACAAACAACGTAGACACAGAGAGAGAGAGAGAGAGAGAGAGAGAGAGAGAGAGAGAGAGAGAGAGAGAGAGATGCGATAACCGCGCAGCGCCTGGCGAATGCACAACATTAATATAGGGTTTTCAGGCTCATGTAGATTTGCGCCCTACACCCTGCGGTACTGCTGTGTACGAACATGTTGTGATATTTAGAAATATAAAAAATGTCAATATAATGCCAATAATATTTGCTATTTTAGTTTTTCAAAGAAATGTTTATTTGTTAAAAGAAAACTGACGGCGATAGCTGGGTTTGAACACTCAACCTCACGGTTATAAGTCAGTCACGTAAGCTATCACACCACAGACACAGTGATGTTACAAAGATATGTCAATGGAAAGTCTTATACTACTGTTTTTGCAACAGTACATGAATATAGTTACACCATTATTAATTTATTTACTTAAATCCATATTTTATTCCCTATTAATCCAATTCTAAAAGTATGCTTTTGTTTAATCCGATAACGAGCATATTCGCAGAAAAGGTTAAAACGATCAATTTTCACAAAGTTATAAACGTACAGTAATATGGTCAGAAGGAGCACGTAAAAACGTTTCTGAAATAACCACATGTAAGACTTTGATGCTTAAAATGTTTAGGGAGAAATGGAATACTGGTGTGTATTTTTTCTTTAAACTACCAAGACCAGCAATATACAGTTTACATAATATGTTTATGTTCCTAAATTGATATCGTTTATGACCTTCAGATGCGTTATGCTCCTCTTCTTTTTATGCTCAGCTACTAAAATTTCCCTTTAGTTGTAAAATTCCATATAAATATTTAATACTAAGCGGATTAAAACGTGCACAGTAAAGAGATTAAATGATTAAATCTTTTCACTACCGACCAATGCACCATGAGTGCCCCTGTAGGTCATTTTGGCCAGCCAATCATGTACCACGGTACGGCGCAGTGGCGGACTCGTAGTTGGCCACAGTACGGGTTTGTACCGTGAACTTTGAATGGCTGCATCTGTACATTCAGCATGTCACTGTACCAACAAGAAAAGGCAATATTTTGGACCACTGCTACACAACAATAAAAGGAGCATACAAAGCGCTTCCCAAACCAAGTTTCGGCAAATCGGACCACATCACTCTCCTGTTGCTCCGGACTGCAAACAGAGGCTGAAGACCTCTCCTATTGGGAACTGTTGGTCTGAAGAGGCGGAAAGCAGGTTAATAGACTGCTTTGATTGTACAGACTGAGATGCATTCAGAGCTCCCAACACAGATTTAAATGAGTATACAGACACAGTCACCAGCTATATTAAATACTGTGCCGACAGTTGTGTACCAGAAAAGAAAATGTGGACATTTCACAATCAGAAACCGTGGTTCAACATGACATCATAGAGTCCCTGGACCCCTTGCAGTCCATCTACCAGAACAACAGAACAGTGGATGATGCTGTCTCCCTAGCTCTACAAACAGCCTTGGAACACCTGGACTCTAAGAACTCATATGTGAGAATGCTGTTTGTGGACTACAGTTCAGCATTCAATTCAATCATATCCAGTCAACTGGTGACAAAGCTCATGGGACTAGGACTGTGCAACTGTCTGCAACTGGCTGCTGGACTTCCTAATTGAGAGACCACAGGTGGTGCAGATAGGTAATAAAACATCAACACCACTCACCCTGAGCACTGGCACCCCTCAAGGCTGTACTCCCTATTCACTCATGACTGCACAGCAGGACACAGCAACAACTGCATCATTACATTTGCAGAGGACACCACTATAATAGGCCTGATCAGCAATGATGACAAGTCCACTTACAGGGAAGAAGTCGTACAGCTGCTGAGGTGGTGTCATAGCAATAACTAATAGGTGGCTTTAAGAGACACAGGCTGCATGCTCACAGCCCACAGCCCACTAAGTATTGATGGAATGAAAGTGGAAACATTGTCACCATTTTTGGGGAATTCACATTTCTAATGATCTAACCTGGACTGTGAACAAGGACATTATCTTGAAGAAGGTTCTCTCTATTCGCCTCTATTTCCTGAGG
Organism: Lepisosteus platostomus; assembly: GCF_059453375.1. Taxonomy (NCBI): domain Eukaryota; kingdom Metazoa; phylum Chordata; class Actinopteri; order Semionotiformes; family Lepisosteidae; genus Lepisosteus; species Lepisosteus platostomus. The sequence goes on along the minus strand of NC_142612.1, from coordinate 48,454,791 downwards.
TGCCTCAAGCATTGGGGAATACCAGTAACTGTTTTGGTGAACTTCTACCGCTGCACCATCGAGAGCATCCACACCAATGGGATCACCATGTGGTACGGCAACACCTCTTCTTGAGAGAGAAAGGCACAGCAGAGAACGGTGAATGTGGCCCAGAAGATCATCCGCTGTGGTCTCACAGTGATTAAACTGCTACCATGGTAGAATTCTTGCCATCACAGAGGACAGTCACCACCCCAGGCATGAGCTCTTCATCCCAATACCCTCAGGCAAGAGATAAAAGAGCATACGGCCACTTACCACCAAATTCTTCAATAGCTTTTACCCACAAGCAAGGAGATTGGCTAACACATTTGGTCATGCCCCTCGGACCACAACTACACCATCTACCTCACTGTAATTTTATTTATCACAGTCATTGTTTACATGTCTGCATTGTTTACATTCAGATTGTCTACTTGTTTACTTGTACATTGTCTACTGTTTGTTTGTATATTGTCTTGATGCTCTGTCTGAACTTTTTGTTATACACTTTCTTTTAACAATCTAGATTTCTGTAAAAATTCAGTTGTACCAGTAGATGTACCGGTTACATATGGCAATAAAGTTCAAGTTCAAGTTCAAACACTGTTTTCTACAGCACAAACAGAGCACATTGTTAATGCTAAGTAAAATAAAATCCTTAAACTAAACATTTCCTATCAGTGTTTATCATTTTCTGCATTGGTTTGGAATAATTCAAGCCCATTCTTTTTTACAAAACTGCTTTAACTTTGTGATGTTTGAGGGCTATAAATTAGGGTCCTGCACGGGACTATACTCACACCAATGAATGATTGTGGGCTAATCCCAGATAAATGAACTAATTCAGTATAATAAATGAAACAAAAAAAATGTTTTGATTTATATGGGTAATTATATATTTGTCTAATAACAATGACTAATCTATTCCCAACACAGGGCCGCATTGACATTGTTATCCAAAATTGTTCCAAAATGTTGTAAGTGACAACTTCCCCCAAAAATAACTCCCTACAGTATTTCTCAGCAGTGGGTCACTCTGATTTGTGTTTTGAAGACTTTGATACAGAAAATGATTATGGAGAAGGTGGAATACTGTTGTGCACATTTGTATTTTTTTATTTTTAACTACCACTAGCAGCTATCTATTTACTGTATATTACAATTTTAGTCATTATTTATTATACATAAATTGAGATCAGAGACATTATTATACTTCAGTTATTTCTATTTTATTTACCAAAATGTATGTATAGTTACATATTTCTATATTAATATTCCATATTAAGTGTATTCAATGAATTACAGAAGTATTCAATGACAGCACCATAATATTAACCCATGAAGTCCCCCATCCCCACTACATACAGCACAATGACACCCACCATACTTTGTTCCTGACATAAATTTGTTCACGACATCTTCTTTTTCAGGGTGTGATGCCACTATGTGATATTGCTCTATCATTATTATGAATGTTGTATTATAATTATGATGCCACTCTTTGTCTTTTAAATTGAATATATTATCGACCTGATTGTTTTATTTTAAATGTAAAGTAACTTAAGAAAAATATTTTAATGTGGTAGCAAATGCTTCAAAAGTGTATATGCTTCATCATCTCATAAATATCAAGCTTTTTACAAAAGAGAATGAAATTGTCACAATTTGTTATAGTTTTGAATTTTAATTAATTCATATCATTTCTTCTATGTTCTATTAGGAGAAAAAACAATCCTAATTGCTTATCCTAAACCAATTCATGGCTGCTTTTGTTCATACCTGTGCATTATCTTGCAAGTGCACTCATCTCTGTGCCACTGCACCCTTTGTCATGATTGGATAGTTAAAGCCTCCAAATTGCTTTCTCAGTCTGCCCAGGATTTGGGTGGTGGGGCTGAAGTTATTCTCCCGGAGTTTTTTCCGAATTCTTGTACTAAGAAACCTGGTATCCATCTCATTTAGATGCAATCCATCATGTTTGTATGTAAAGGTTTCCAGTGGCCAGGAAAACTTAAGTCTTCACAGCAGCCATATGAGTACAGATTTACAGATTAGGTTTTACAGTTGTTCAGGGCTGGTAGGATTCATCTAAAAACAAATTACTTGGTCTTAACTATGACTTAACTTTCAGGTTTTTGTAAGCTGTTTAAGTATTTATGGAGGTAAATTGTACATTTTATTCCAATGCATTTGTGATAAGAACTGCGTTATTGCTAACCCTGTTTAGCAGCCTGTTGACTCTATGGATAATATGAGTCCCCTTAGCTCCAGGGAGATAGCTGCTGCAAATCTCAATTGCAATATTCCAGGCAATGGAGTCTGCTGCAACTATCACTCGTTTTTTAGCATTCTTAGTAAAGACAAGAATTTATTACATAGGATTTGTAATTTACAAATGAGGCATCCTGGCCTCATGCTCCCATTTCTGACTCCAGTTTTTAGAGAGAGGCAAATTTATACGATTGGTGAAATGATTTTCTATTACTACCTGGGACCAGTTTCTCTCAGTCCATTTATCCATGTTGTTTCTCTGACAATCCCGGATCCACAGGAGCTTGTTGAGTTTCTTTTTCAGTGCATTAACCTTTTCATTAAGGATCTGGATTTTGTGGCAGTTACCACAGATGAAGTGTGTCTGTTGGAGTTCTTCTAGGATGCTCTATATACTGTTTTGTATAATGTGGACAATACTTTTTTAAACACCATTTTAAAACATTATAGAGCATTACATGTAACAATATGGATAAAGAGAGGTGCAGTTTGGGTGTATTTTCATACCTATTTAATTACCATCAATCTTCTTGCCTTCAGTTAACACTTTTTTAGCTCCTTCTGCAACACTTGCAAATTAGTCGTCTGTCATCAATCAGTCAAACAAAATGTAAATTAACAAGGTTTAGTCCATGCTGAAAGGAAAAGAAACACAATATTCCTGCTGTTTGCCTGTTCCTTTGCAGCCTACACATGCTGACACAGCTACCTACTTGAAAAAGTAAATTATGTTTAAGGTAAATAAAAATTACTGTCTATACTAGCGAATTAAAACAAATTTTTACTTAAGTCAAAAATAAACTTCACTTGCCTTGATTCTTTCATCTCTAGTTTCTCTTATTGTTAGCCATGCCGTTTTTCTGCTTAAATGTTGCTATCCTTCCTGCTACAAATCCAACATTTCAACATTTTAGCAAAACAATACAAGTCCTCTTTTTTATTATGTAACAACAATTTTTGTCCAAGAAGCAATAGTGTCAGTAATCTTGTCCATGCCTTTGTAACAGAAAAGGCCCCACACCACCGAGTGAACTCATTGCGGGCCTGTCTGTACATAATGTTTTTCACATCCACAACACATTACATATTTCCTTTTCTTTTTCAGTCACACTATCACTACTAACAGCCTTCAACAATCCATTTACTATTTTTCTTTTTTTATATATACACAACCATTCACATTCTCACAGTCTGGTGGGCACTCATTATGTCGCTCTGACCACACATACTTCTCTTTGGTCATCACTCAAAATCGAAATTTGCAAATTACAGCTTCCTTCATCTGGGCTGAGGGACTCCCATTTTATCTACCTGCTATATGGCCTGACAAGATAGAAGGGATAACCCTTCTAAATTCAAACAGCTTTATTTGCATTATTGGTAAATTACAGTGTGCCAAAACAATCAATACAACATTCTTCCCCTCTATCCCTCCCAGGGTGGATTAAAGTGATCAGAGGCCCCCAGCGTCCCCAGGGTCCCAATTACCAGAAAAAAACGAGAGAAAATTATGTAATAATTCAGTGATGTGTTCAGAGTAAGAGCCTGCTACCGCCAATTCAAATGGAATATGACCCTGCACACACAGGGAGCACGCACACATAGTACTAAAGCCTGTAATGTAGGTATAGCAATCCAACCAATAAATCAAATTCACAGCCAATCTACGAGCTGGCTTGTCGTCATGATCAGGGTTGATGTGGTCTGCGCCCAGGCTAGAGCTAGCTGCAGCTAACCTATCAACTGCAGTTGTTGTAGCACTGGCTGCAAAGTTAGCCGTAAGCTCAGGGTCGGGGTCTGGCTCAGGCTGACTGGATGATGATCCATCAGACTAGAAGTAACCAGTCAACCACGCTGCTTTTTTAACTGCTGTGCTTTTCGTTTTTGCACCCCACTATAATATTCTAATGAATATGGCTGACATACAGGTTGTATGAGCTGGTTGCGGTGAGGTGACGGCACTGCCCTCTACTCCCCTGCGCATAACAGGGATGTTGGCTACCCGGGCTAGTGAAGGTCTTCTTTAGCTCAGCCGGAAATGTTTTGGCCCCAGCCAGCCACCACCATTCATTCACAAACTATTTTCTCACACACTGTCACTTTAAATCATTTGTATTTTTTTCATTAACTTGGACATGGCAAGACAGGATAGGAGACCTAATGCAGTCTGAAAGCTCCTTTCCATCGGAAAACCTCAGGAACATTCTGGCTGTCGGAAACTCCTTGGCTGTCTTAAATCAGCTATCACTGGTCTCATTTTCTCATGTCCCCAGTGGATGGTGTGGACTCCATTACTTCCACTACTTGGAAATATAAAAAAACAAAACTTTAAGATATATACAAAATAGGAAAAGATTAACATAATAGCAAATGAGCGACCATAACTGGAAACAAGAAAAGGAATCATGAGAACTAGTAGTATGTTAGAAGGCAGAAACAGATATTATGAAACGGATAAGAAAAATAAACAGAGCAATACAAACAGCCAGGTTGAGGAGCCTAGTATGTTGATCATTAATGCACGCAGATAAAGCAGCACGCAGAACACTTTGGGAAGTCAACTTTGAGCAAACGTGATGACATGCATGGGTTTAAATAATTTAAAAAGGACCTGATGAAGACTGAAGAAGAAACTTGCAGAAAACTAGAGTCTAATGTTGGTGGTGCAGTTACTGATATAATCCAAAATTAAGGGTTAAGGAAACAAAAAAATGTCACATGCATTAGTAACCCACAAAAATAATTTCAATGGGTCTAGGTACAAGGAATAGAAATATGAGTAATTCTCTCCATTGTGTTTCCTTAACCTTCCAAACAGAGAGCCCAAAAGAAATGGATAAGTACAAGAATTTAAGGCTGGTAGAGACCTCTTTAGTTCCATCCATTTTTCAACCAAAAGACTGTAACTTGTGTACTTGTAAAACGATATGAGTTGACTTTAGCATTTTTGTCTTGTAAGCTGGTATTGAGAAATTGAATTCCCGGTCAAGGAGACATATGAAATTACTCATACTGGCGCCCACATTCAGGCTGCTCTGACTAAAGATTTGGTTTCATAACTGCTCTACTTTGGTTTCCATAACAGAGTGGAACATCTCCTTGTTATACTGGGATTAACCAGAGATACAGATCCAGCCATTCAAAACTAGAGAGGTACGCTGTGTTAAAATGCAGTGGATGTAGCACAACATACCGTGTCATACCGTAACACACTGCATGTTTTTTTAAATAGGATAATACTATCCAAAAGTACCTTGTAAAACTGCCAGGTGGAGCTAATAAAGCTTAACGTCTCATGTACAGCATTTGAGCTGTCGCCAGTAAAAGCCAGGTTTTGAATCCCGGTCACTGCTGAGGGACAATCTTTTTCCAATTAAGAATTTAAGTTGTATTCTCTTTGGACTTTTAATAACTTTAAACTGTGTATTACAGCATGTTAAACATTAAAAAGTTGGTATATTTTATAAAAGCAAAATTGTTCAGTTGGAGAAAAGTACACAACCTTCCACCTTCATTATAAAAAATTTAATTATGCATAAATATTGTATGCATCAAAGTCTTTTACTTGGTAAATTACATGGGTTCTGCTTTAAACGTGCTTTTTCTAACATTATTAAGCTTATATTCTGTACTTCATAAAAAGTTTTATCCTTTTCTAAGAATACGTTGTAAGAACACCACTTGCTGTTAATGTAAAAAGATACGTGTTGTAGTGATTTAACATCACTTGATAGTTATGTTAATATGGAATTGCAAAACTAAGCAGCTAAAGTATCACAGGTGGACGTTTTGGAAACATTTTGACAGTCATTTCTTTAAAAAAAAACTTCTATTGTCTTTGTAGTGGTAATGAGCACTGTAATGTAGCGAGCTGCACCCAGGCGGTTCAAAGAGCATTATTTTTGGTTTGTTTCTCATAAAGCCAAATGTATAAAAATAGTCCACTATTATAGCTTATTGTGAACATGATGTGTGTCTTTTAGGCTTGCACCCCAAAAATCTATATTTTGTCTTAATCCAAATGTCAGCAGCCAGTAATCAGCCAACAATTTAACTTGAAATTTTTTTTTTAAAAAGTTTAAACTGTACTATATGGTACATTGCCTGGAATTGAACCTGGTCTGTTAGCGTCATTCAACAGGGAACCAGTTGGATGAATTATTATACATGATGGTTTTGTTTTTAAAGATTTCTTAAATTAAACGAGGGAGGGGGGAAAGATTATTTTTTACAATTTACTGTAATTGGAAAACATCTTATCCACATGATGGGGAAACGCTTTTTTATTTTTTTTAAATAAAATAAAAGATAAGATACAATGATGTGTTCCTGCCTAACTTAAAAATTGCATTACTCTAAAAAAATGGCTTAGATAGTTAAAAACCACTTTTTATGCACAACAAACGGGTGATTTTTCTTTCTCGTGATCAGCTTAGAATCATAAATTCAACAGTAGCACCAGATGTCTCTGAGGCTTTCAAAATTTAATTATGCATGGAAATCTTTGAACTAGAAAGATGACTAAGATATCCATCCATTTGTAATGGTGGTGCAGTGATTAGCTTTGCTATCTTGCCGTGCTGAGGCCCAAGGTTCAATTCCTGAGGTAATGCATGTGTGGAGTTTGCATGTTCTCTCTGGGTTTTCTCCAGGTAATCTAATTCTTCTTGCAGTCCAAAACAAACTGGTAGGTCAATTGGCATATGTGAATACTGAACCTGGTTTAAGTGTGTGTTTGTGTCTGTCTGTCTGCCTTGTGATAGGCAGTGATGGTCTGCCTATGTCCAGGGTGTATTTTGCCTTGCATCCATTTCTTGCTGGGATAGACTCCAGCTACTTTGTAAAGGATAAAGAGATTAGAAAATGGATGAAATTAAAGGCACTGTGTAACTACTCTATACACAGTGATAGTAACCAACTATGAGATGGTAGGATCTCACTGCAGATAAATTATTTTATAGTGCTGGTTTAAGTCAGCCATTTCTCTGTATTTGATCAATCTAACTACCTATTTTCTGTGCTTTCCCTATCCTGCTTGATTAATAATAGTATTATTATTCTGATTTGATTTAAAATCTCCTTCTTGAAATGGCTCATTCATAAATACCCATTCTCACTGTTAACATCTTGCACCAATTGTGTAACAAAATATACACTGAGCTCAACCTGACAGCTGCTGAGTCGTTAGTTCATCTTGATAACAGCATTGAATAAAAAAATGTAGATTTCTATATTAATATCTTTATTTATTAGTTCCATTAGTGACAAAAGCTTAATTACTTTCTTGGAAAAATGTATTTTATGTATTGCAAATGTAGCGGTGAGGCTTATTAATAAGGCAGAATTAAGTGTTTCTGAGCTTTCCCAAATTAGGCCTCATTTCTCTGTTCATCTCTGTGGTGCAGCCACAGAGAAAGAATTCATGCAAGCTGATTTAAGATGTTTTCTTGTGATAAGAAACCAGCTCCCAAAGGGGGATGCACTTAGCTAAGCCTGGCTATCATGATCAATGGTCATCCATTGGCGCCTATCTGTCTAGGGAGTGCGAGTTGGACATCTGGATTGCATTCCTAAGTGTCAGGAGTAAGTGACTCATATCTCACCTTGATCAACCAATCAGGGACTGGTAGGGCCGAGTAACCCACGTGGGACTCTGATGCCCATGGAACTTTCAGCCAATAAATGAGCTGAAGTTCCTCCAGGTAAAAACAGGCAACACAGAGATTCAACAAGATTCAGAAGGGATTCTGGAGAGGATTCTGTGGACTGTTCTAAAGGGAATTCAAAGGAGAATTCCAGGGCAGGACGGCCCAGGAGCAGAAGGCTCCCAAGGGCAGGACATCCTCGCAGCGCGCCTCCTGACCATCCTGAGACTCAGCCCGGACAACCACGGAACGGCCAGTGTGTCCGAGTGCCAGAACTTTCCTTTGTTCTAAGAGTCTAGAGTGGAGGTTGCCAGAGAGTAACCAGCAGCAGGCCTCGTGAACAGGTCGGAACTGTGGACAGCTGAATCACTATTCAGAACTAGCTCTTCATTAGGAACGAACCGGTCCTCTTCCTGACTTGCTGGGACCCACAGTCATCTTTTCTCCTGTGCACAAACTTTGCTAGTTAAAGCCAACACTAACTAGCCGGTCAGTGAGCATCAGCAGCGCACCGTCGCAAGCCGCACAGCACAGCCTGGCACCGAGCCAGAGAGCGCGGATTGGACAGCAACAGCCTGCAACTGTTTCTTTGTGCCCGCAGGAGATCTGAATCCCCAAAGATTGGATGAGTATTCAACTTCAATGCATTACAGCTCAAGAATTCAATTGTTATCCCAACCAGTTGATATCAATTTAATTCCTAAGAGTTATGTACTTGTTTCGAGTATCTAACGTAGAAGTTATAACCAAGTTCATTTATGAAACGGTCTTAATGAATGATATACTGAACGTATGTCCTCTTGATATATGTAACACTTCGTAACTGATTGAATATATATCTTTTGTATTCTGATAACCCTCTCGATAAGATCTGTTAGTTTAAGGCATATTCTATGTATTAATAAATGTATCCTCGTGTATTAGTACCTGTGTGTGTGCGTTGTTTGAGTTATGTCGCATGGTTGGACTCTAAAGCCATCAAAAGAATCAACTTTGTGATTTACTGCTACAATTAATAATTGTCTCAGTAAATGCCCAAACCCTACAGAACTGGTGCCTTCAGAGAGCCAGTTTTCTTACATATTTGGCGTCCCTGACCGAATATGAATCACTACTTATTTGGTGTCCCTGGCACGGGCGTGGCAAGACTGAAATGAGTCAACCAAGCGAATAATTCATATAAAACGCCATGGGTTTCATACACGACATTACAGTGTGCTGAAAGCCGAAAGGAAAAAAAAGTTCCCCTTGCTCTTTAAGCAGTGCTTGATTGTTTTGTGATCTTTTGCGATCTACCGGGTTGATTGCATACTTGATCTTGTGGTTTTCTGTGGTAAAACTGTGATTTCGTACTTAAAAGTAATACTCTTTAAGTTTAACGATGGTTGCTAAAAGGTCTGAGTTCGAGTCGCTATTAAGCACTCTCTCTAGCAACGACAAGTCTGACCACGATCTCTTCCATATCTCCGTCAGCGGAGAAGCTAGGAGAATAAATCTCCATTCTCTGAGAGAGCTAGCGAAGGACATAGAGAGATTTGACCCCACAGTGTCAGAGAATAATATCGAGAGTTATATTCAAGACCTCAGGTATAACCTGCAGTACCTGCCAAACGCCACAGAACAGGAGAAAGTGTTTCTGGTTAGAAAAACTACCAGCAGAGCTGTACATGAGTGGATGGCTAGGCAGATGAAAGAAGTCTGTAATGACTTTGAGCAGCTATGTCAAGCACTTATCGAAGAATACAGTGCGTTTATTGACCCGACTGCCGCGATAGCCGCCGCACTTAACATTAAGCACGAGAGAGCAGAGTCCCCTCGCGAATATTACGAGAGACTTAGACGAACTTATTTTGCAGGGCGAAATGATGAGGGTTGCGAAGAGAACACACATTTCAAGGGTTTATTCATTGCGAATCTCCACCCATCAGTCAGAAATATGATCTTAATGCATACAGATGCACACACCATGAAAATGACTGATATTAAGAGATTCGTGCAGAAAGCCTGGGAGTATGATGTCCAAAGTCGCTCTGAGAAAAAAGCTGTTAAATCGACTGTGTTCGCCGTCAGAGCTAGCAGGGTTAACTCCCTCCTGCTCGAAGGAGCACAGGCTCCTGAGCTGGCTAAGCCCCGTTCCAAAGCACTCACACAGGACTGCACCCAGCGTCCTAAGTGCCATGAGAACACCGGGGGAGGGAAAGGGCTAGATAAAGCTGAACAAAAGGATTCAGTAGCCGCCCGCCTGGCCAGGCTTGAACAAGCTTTATTAAGACAGGGACAACCGCTCCCCAAGGCTGCCGGAAGCGTGAATGAGCTGATACTCTCCACTGGAGGAGGCGGAGACCCGCCCCCTCTCCCTCCCTCAGTCTATCTGATTGAGCGGAAGGGTTCCTGCCTGGATGAATTCAGCCACTCCCAAGTGAGTGCTGACTCCACCCCTGAAGTCACAGAGCAGGCAGTAAAACACAGAGGAAAAGCAGGAAGCTTTTACTTCAAGGCTGCCATGGGAGATGTCTTACACAGTGAGACACTGATTGACACTGAGGTTGAAAGGTGTTTGATGTCACACGGCAAGCTCAAACGGGTTGAAAAAGAAAAGGGCATGCGACTCAGAGTGGAACCTTTGGTGGATCACCAGAAAGGCAAAGTGTGGAAAAAGGTCAAGGCTCCTAAGCCTTCTGTACAGAAGGAAAGGGGGGCCAAGAGGCAGACTGTGCTCACACAGTGCCCACCGAACACAGAAGCCTATGTGGAGATTCCTTCTGTTCCCTCTGGACAAGAAATAAAAATATTTTCTTGTTCCCCGGATATACAGGGAAGTTGTGTCCCGGCTGAGGTCACAACAGCCTCCCTGCCACAGGAGCGGTGCTCCAAGCAGCCGCCTGATCCACCAGGTAAAGCACACACCTTTTACATCCCTAAAGAGGAGCAGATCTCCCCACCTGGCGATGAAAAGGAGCTTTCCCTGTGCACCCTGGCTCCCAAGAGGGGTCAGGACCACCACCCTGCAGTGGTGGAAGGGATCCAGATGGCAGGAGAGCAGGTTGGTGATGTAGCCCTCACCCTTAGCCCTGAGAGGTCCTCTATTAGTGAGGATCTGCTTGAGCAGCTGTCACAGGGCCACCGCCAGGTGCCCCTGGTGCAACATTCACAGGTTAGACAGGAGGTCCAGCTGGACGCTGAGACTACTGCACTGTGGACACACCTGATCCCAGATGCCGATTCCCTCTGCTTTGACCCAGGGAACCTGCAGTCAGGTAACATTATTTCTCACGACTACCAGGTAGTGAGTGAGACTGACCTGATTGTTCCTGCCTCAATGGCAGGGTTTCCAACACACCCAGTCCCCCAGAAGGGACAGGGAATGAAAGCCGAGCCGGTTTCCTTACAGCCACCAGCTCAGTCTGTCAGTCTGAGTGGTTCAGCCAGACTGGAGCTGGATGGTCAAGTCACCCGCCTGCCAGTGCAGGACATCGCAAAGAGAGGTGTCAGAATCCCCGCCTGCACTGACATGGGCCTGGTGAGTGATAGTAAGTTCAAAGACAGTGAACTAGCTATCCCAGTGCTGGGGCAGCTCCCTGAACCCCTAGCGAGGGAAGGGGGGAGCGAGCAGGTGTCCTACACCTACCCCCAGCAAACGATTGGAAACATGCCGATAGAGGGATTCCTCAATCAGGAAGTGTGCAGGGTGGACCTGAACAGTGAGAATAGGATAACAATCCCAGATCACTCAGGTGCTCCAGATGACCACTCAGCCGAGGGTCAGGCATGCTCCACCACTGCACCACCCCCTGCAGGGTTCCTAGAGCACAGGCATGAACAAATCGAAAAAGCAAATGCCCTGGAAAAGGAGGAGCAGCATCAGCAGCTGCGTCAGATCTCCCCAGATTTCCAGGATGTTGGTGCCCAAGATGCCACATGGCATACTGAGAAAGACACCATGTACACGCTGCACCAGCTTAGAAAGGCAACAGTCACTCAGAAGGAGATGACTGGGATCAGCCACCCGAAAATACTTTTGGGAGGACTGATTGCTGCCACCACTGTTGCACGTTTGCTTTTTCTGGTAGGTTTGTGTGCTACTGGCACTCTCACCCTGACTGCCCCAAGAAGGCAGGTGTCAGAGAGGCCAGAGGGTAGTGACAGACTGTATCGACAGCAGCAAAAGTTGGAAAGCTTAGGGAAAACCCTACAGGCAACTTCCTATGCAACAGGGTTAAACCTTATTCCCCAAACAGTGGACATGATTGTTGGTGTTATACAGTGGGTTTATGCTTGTGTGCAACAGGCCAGAATGTTGACACAAGACCTGTTAAGGGAGTTTAGTGCCACTGTGGCCAGTCTAGCCATGGCACAATTCCCAACCCACTTGATTCCACTCTTCTCAGTAGAGGAGTATGTGACATTAACCCCATCGCTCATAGCTCACCCAGAAGGCAATCCAAGATTGAATTCGGTTCCAAGTCTTGAGATGGGTATGGCTACCAAAGCTATCCATTGGCTGTGTCTAAACGATTCACCAATGAAGGGTGTAAAGCTACTAATGAGCAGAGGGAGGTTAATGGACCCCATGAAGAGCAGGTGGGAAGTAAATGGCTGGTCAGCACACCACATTTAACTGACACTATGACTTGTGACGGGCATGATACAGCTACCGCAATGCAGCTACCTAATCAAACAGTTTTCCTGTAAGTTCCCGAGGAGGCCATAGTACAGCATGGTAACTTAACACTGTACGGTCTGGAACCAGACGATATAAGACCAAACTTGAGGTCTTGGATGCCTTCAGGTGCCACACTATTGAATTGGATAGAAATCCAAGAAACAGTAAGCCCTGAAGAGGTACAGGTAGTTAGTTTGCTTTAATGGAACAAACCTCCAAACCACCCTAGCAGATACCCAACACAGGTGTTGTGGTTTATCGGATGGCTGGGAACAGGAACCGTTGTTATTGTAACACTACTGCCGGGTAGTTGGATCATGACTGACAGTGTACTCTGAATGCTGTACTCTCGCATCAAGATGTACTCTGGGTAGCATGAATGAGTCAAAGGTAGCATGTCAAAAGAAAGGAAGTGACTTCTCCCCAAATATCTACTACAGAGGTATCAGATATTGACAGTGAACTTCCTGATGTGTATTTCCTAGACTTAGATAATGTCTCCTACCGTGTTTATACATACTCCAGATGTTATTCATCCTGTTTGTATCCAATGCTGGTTCCGGTATAAATTCTCGAGGAGTAATGTAGACATTTAAGATTAATGTTCTAATGGCAAGGGACATCACTTAACTCTGTTTTGTTTTGAAGGCAACAATGCCTCGGGACCTCGTGGCCTTCAAAAAGGGGGGATATGTAGCGGTGAGGCTTATTAATAAGGCAGAATTAAGTGTTTCTGAGCTTTCCCAAATTAGGCCTCATTTCTCTGTTCATCTCTGTGGTGCAGCCACAGAGAAAGAATTCATGCAAGCTGATTTAAGATGTTTTCTTGTGATAAGAAACCAGCTCCCAAAGGGGGATGCACTTAGCTAAGCCTGGCTATCATGATCAATGGTCATCCATTGGCGCCTATCTGTCTAGGGAGTGCGAGTTGGACATCTGGATTGCATTCCTAAGTGTCAGGAGTAAGTGACTCATATCTCACCTTGATCAACCAATCAGGGACTGGTAGGGCCGAGTAACCCACGTGGGACTCTGATGCCCATGGAACTTTCAGCCAATCAATGAGCTGAAGTTCCTCCAGGTAAAAACAGGCAATACAGAGATTCAACAAGATTCAGAAGGGATTCTGGAGAGGATTCTGTGGACTGTTCTAAAGGGAATTCAAAGGAGAATTCCAGGGCAGGACGGCCCAGGAGCAGAAGGCTCCCAAGGGCAGGACATCCTCGCAGCGCGCCTCCTGACCATCCTGAGACTCAGCCCGGACAACCACGGAACGGCCAGTGTGTCCGAGTGCCAGAACTTTCCTTTGTTCTAAGAGTCTAGAGTGGAGGTTGCCAGAGAGTAACCAGCAGCAGGCCTCGTGAACAGGTCGGAACTGTGGACAGCTGAGTCACTATTCAGAACTAGCTCTTCATTAGGAACGAACCGGTCCTCTTCCTGACTTGCTGGGACCCACAGTCATCTTTTCTCCTGTGCACAAACTTTGCTAGTTAAAGCCAACACTAACTAGCCGGTCAGTGAGCATCAGCAGCGCACCGTCGCAAGCCGCACAGCACAGCCTGGCACCGAGCCAGAGAGCGCGGATTGGACAGCAACAGCCTGCAACTGTTTCTTTGTGCCTGCAGGAGATCTGAATCCCCAAAGATTGGATGAGTATTCAACTTCAATGCATTACAGCTCGAGAATTCAATTGTTATCCCAACCAGTTGATATCAATTTAATTCCTAAGGGTTATGTACTTGTTTCGAGTATCTAATGTAGAAGTTATAACCAAGTTCATTTACGAAACGGTCTAAATGAATGATATACGGAACGTATGTCCTCTTGATATGTGTAACTCTTTGTAACTGACTGAATATATACCTTTTGTATTCTGATAACCCTCTCGATAAGATCTGTTAGGTTTAATGCATATTCTATGTATTAATAAATGTATCCTCGTGTATTAGTACCTGTGTGTGCGCGTTGTTTGAGTTATGTCGCATGGTTGGATTCTAAAGCCATCAAAAGAATCAACTTTGTGATTTACTGCTACAATTAATAATTGTCTCAGTAAATGCCCAAACCCTACAGAACTGGTGCCTTCAGAGAGCCAGTTTTCTTACATATTTGGCGTCCCTGAACGGCTATGAATCACTACACAAATTACTTGCTTTAATCTAACCTTCATAGTCTCCCTACCAGAAATGCACCTGATTATTCAAGCCCCTAGCTCTCAGGTTCACATGTTCTTCTGTGATGTTTTGTATTATCTAAGCTTTTGCAAGTGTTCCTGCATCCCACCTCTGCACTGTCTGGTCATTGCTTTTTTCTGTTTGGTTATTTCAAGGTAGCACCTGCTCCAATTCGACAACTTTTTGCTCATGTGCATTTTTGTATTTTCACTTTCATTTACATCCCTAACACTTTAAAGTCTCAAATTTTCATTTGCTTTAATTTTTTAAACAGAATTTTAGTTTCATCTTTAAAAAAAGCTTAAGTTACTCTCTTTTGTTTCTGGCCCTACAGAGCTCTTTAATTGTGAAGTCCCTAGCATTTTTACATTGCTCTATTGAATGGTCAGGTTACTTGGACATAATGTTTTCATTGTATTTGGCATACTGCATTACTTGGACATAATCTATTGGACGTACTGTACACACCGGACATATAGCAGTTCTGTTTATTTTCATTTTATTCAATTTTTATTGCAGTATTGTTATGTATCTTTATTTTGTAACTTTTAATTTTGTGATCCCCCCTGCTGAGCTTCCAGAAAAGACATTTCATTGTCAGCAATTACTGCTTCATGCTGTATTTGCTAAATAATTTTTTATTTGATTTTTAAGCTATTATTTCTGATCACCGAATTATTGCACTTCACATTGCTTAATTCACCCCCTTTCCTGAACATCTGTGACAAGCAGAACTAGTGCTGTCTCTGGTGCGATCTTTTTGCAGTTGAAATTTCACTGTTTAATCAAATAAGAAATTAGATTGTTCATAAATTTAATCACTTATTATATGTAAACACAAAGTAATTGCTCTCTGAAAATGCTCTTTTTCTTGTTAGTTTTGGGTGAAAACGGCTATTTAATTCAAAGAAGTCCATGAAGTGAAACACATCAGCAATGGCGAGGCTTTTAAGCACAGAGAATAAACTGGGTGAAAACTCCAAATGAGTCATCCAATAGAAATAATATGCCTTTCACTGAAAGACTTTTCGGAAAATGTCAAAATCGAACACAAAGCAAGAATACTTTTGCAAGGCACTCTATATCTGTAGATCTGATTTCCGTGTGGAACAGTGGGAGGCAAGACTTTCAAGAATTGAATAAAAATATAAACCTTTGCTGTTTTGTCTATACCAGAGACAAAGGGTACCTTTTGAGAGGTCGTTTACTGCCTGCAAAGTAGATGATTTTGATATACATCAAATTATTACTCTAAGAATTTAAAATTTGTGTTAAGCACAGTTCACACCCTTTTGTCTGTCGGGGTGTGGAGCCTATTCCTGAGAGATTTTCATTGTCGACAACTATGCAGGAAGCATGTAGAAACAAAACACTCTGCGGCAGAGTGAAACGAAAACCAATGTGTTGCCAAAAGCATATATTACAAAAGTATCGCAACATTTGCAAACATTCCCTATACATAACCATGTTATGTACTCTGAATTGCTCTATTTTGTATCATGACAGGAGAATACACACTGTATTTATTATTGTTGTTGCTGCTGGGCTTCAAGCTTTGAGTCGCCTACTTACAGCTTCGACTAGCTTTCAGAGAAAGTCATTGCCCTGCTTTTTGTCTATCACTTAATAAAAAGGTCAATGTATTTATTTTGGGGCTTTAATTTTACATTTATAATGGAGATACACTCCTAGCCTTTGTGAGAAGTGTGGAGCTGCGTTACATAAAGTGGCTGCAATGGAATATACAGTACTTGTTATGTAAAGATTAATTCCAAGCTGGAAAGAAAAGACCCATCATGTCTCCTCTGTAAATCTTAAGCTTACAGACTGTCCAATTTGTCATTAACACACATCAGCAGCCATATCACCCTGCAACTCACGACTGGCAACCCATTGAAGCTAAACACGTGTGAGCCTGGTCAGTACCTGGATGGGAGACCTCCTGGGAAAAACTAAGGTTGCTGCTGGAAGAGGTGTTAGTGGGGCCAGCAGAGGGCGCTCACCCTGCAGCTCATGTGGGTCCTAATGCCCCATTGTAGGGATGGGGACACTATACTGTAAACAGGTGCCGTCCATCGGATGAGATGTAAAACCGAGGTCCTGACTCTGTGGTCATTAAAAATCACAGGGTGTTTCTTGAAAAGATTAGGGGTGTACCCCGGCATCCTGGCCAAATTTCCCATGGGTATTTATCAGTCATGGCCTCCTAATAATCCCCCTCTATGAATTGGCTTCATTACTCTGCTCTCCTCCCCACTGATAGCTGATGTGTGGTGAGCGTTCTGGTGCACTATGGCTGCCGTAGCATCATGCAGGTGGATGCTGCACATTGGTGGTGGTGGAGGGGAGTCCCCATTACCTGTAAAGTGCTTTGAGTGGAGTGTCCAGAAAAGCGCTTTATAAGTGTAAGCAATTATTATTATTATTAATAATAATACCTCCCATATCACATTAAAATTGGAACATTTGTTACAAGTGTAAATTCACGTATTTTCTAATCGCTTTATCCAGGACAGGTAACAGTTTCACCAATACATTTGGTAACATTTTTTACAATGTTGACAGACTTCAGAATGATTCTACTGATGCTTAAAAATGTAACAATGTGTACTGTGCTAAGAGCCCAGAACATCTTTCCGCCTGTGAAAAGATTTGCATATGTAGTTTATTCGTATATGTGTGAAAACATGAAATACAGAGGGAGTTCCAGAAATTAAACAGGTCTGGAACACCCTATCTCAAAAATAGATGTTTAATAAATTAAATTCATAAATAACTAAATAAATAACAAATCACCCCAAACAAAATACAATTTTAAAATACAAGCAGTTTGAAATTATTAGTTGTTATTAATAAATCACTTTACTTCAAACATGTTGTGATATTTAGAAATACCAAAATTTACCAAAATACCAAAATTTCAATATAGTGTTTTTTAAAGAAATGTTTATTTGTTTAAAGAATGCTCAGGCTGGAAGTTGGGTTCAACCCCTGACCCCCAGCATGCGAGTCACACGCCAAAGCCATTACACCAACACGTCGTTTGACAACTTAAGCTATAACTGAAAAGGTCAGGCAAAATGTTTCCAAGTAATCACGGGTGAATGAGTCAAATTGATGCAGATGTTTACAAAGAAAGTGGACTAAGGTAATAATTTGAGCTATATGAAAAAAATAAATCCTTAAATATCATTATTCATTTCTTTAGATATTTATATTATATTTTCTATATTATATTTTATATTAATCAAATTCTAAAAATAATGCTTTTTTACTGCAATAAAGAGCGCAAGTATTCATAGAAAAGGTTAAAACATTATAACTTTTTATAAAGTATATAAACTTAATATAATCAGAAGGAGCACATAAAAACCTTTCCAAAATAACCACAGTAAGTTACCGAACCGAAGACTTTAATGCTTAAAAAGTTTATGAAGACAGTGGAATACTGGTATGATTTTTTTATTTAAACTAGCAATACCAGCCATATACAGCTTACATAATATGTTTATATTCCTAAATTAATAATATTATTTATGACGTTCAGAGACCTTATGCTCCTGTTATTTTTGTGCTCAGCTACCAAAATTTCCCTTTAATTGTAAAATTCCATATTAATATTCAATATAAAGTGGATTGAAACATGCACAGTAAAGAGCACCACGAGTGCTGCCTGTCAGTCATTTTGGCCAGCCAATCACGTACTGCAGTAATCAGCAGATAATTTCACACAGTACGGGGTTTTACCAAACACTTTGAATGGCTGCATCTGTATATGGAATTACAGTATAATGTAGTAGCAATGATGGTATTCCTGTTAACTCAGTTTGCAGCTTCTGATTATTTTTCTATTTGTCAATTCATTAAAGCCATTCTTATTTTGGCATTTGACATTTCATTCTGATGTCACTGCAAGCTGGCAGGCACCTTAAAGTTCCCTGGAATATTTGTCATGTTGAAAGCAGAGAACTCACCCAATTCCAGTGGGGCTTAGCAAGTAGTTCATCACCAGTGGGTGATCCCTGTCACTGTCACCTTAAGTCATGATCTGAGTAAACAGCTTTTATTTGTTTTGCTGCTATAAAAGGCTTTACTTTTTAAATGTATTTAAGTGACCCTTCTGTTCGCAGAAAGATTGTGTAAAAAAAAATAGAATATGTTTGAATCAGTTACAATAACAAATACAGCCTGGGTAAAAGCTAAATTGTTGGATATGAAAAAATAATAATGAAGAGTAAATAACAGCTTTAGACCTAGGGGAGTCATAGATTGTGAGGGATTCACTTAGGGAAGTCAAAAGGAAACTGTATATTTTCAATTGAGATGTTTCATAAAATTACGTAATCAAATCATAAAGTTCTATACATAGACTATAAAAGCAAACCTAAAGAATGTACGCTGTAGGCCTTCTGGCCACTGAATTAATACAAGTTAGTGCATCTTTATCAGACTGAGCACTTTCTGTTGGCACCTTTGATGAAACTACTAGCAGTGGTGTTCCCTTTCTTTGCAGTAAAGAACATAATGGTATTCATGATCCCAGCAAGCTCTTATCTCAGAATTCAACAGCATGTTAAAAAGTCCAGTTTACGTTACAAGACCCAGTCTCTTTCTGTCACAGTAGTAGCTGTAACTGGGTATGCTTAGACTGTATCTTCTTAGCTCTCTGATTTCAAATTAAATGCTGTCTGGGGGTGGTGTGCATCCTCATGCCTTTGGTGGCACTCATGTTTGTAAAGCAGAGCTGCTCCTGCGGGCTGGTATTGATCATTGTTGTGTTTTAGCACCTTAACTAAAAGCTTTTAGTGTAGTCATTGCAATAATTCTAAAACATCCTGAAAACAGGAAGAAAGCTTTTATTGAACCGGAAACAGCAAATATGAAAGTGTCCAAACAAACCTAATAACCTAATAAACCTTATTGCCCTGAAGAACAGGATAAAACATGGCCTGTGAAATCTATACTCCAGTACTTTTCAAGGACTGGTGCTAGGATTTTGTTGTTGGTTGTTCCCAATATGGCACCTGGGAGGAGCGAAGGACAAATATACTCCTTACCCTGAAGCTCTTTCTCTATCTGGGGAGGTGCGTATGAAGAGGCCATTACTTTCAGAGTCATTTTTACTAGGTCTTTTGTTATCTAGAATGAGATGTTATGACATGGTACAAAATAATATGCTTAGTCATTATATCATTATAGTTACATAATTTCTTTATGGTGGGACAATGACCCCCTGGCTTCCTGGTCTCCCTGCTTGTGCTGCATCCATTTTGTATACTGGCTTTAGATTTTCAATCCCATTTGCTATAGAACTGCAAATTCATACCACAGTTTAAGAAATGCCTGTGATTCTTAATATTTTCAATTTATTGATTTTATGTTTTCAGTTCAAAATTCTTTATATTTAATAAACTATTCAATTTCTTAGCAGCCTTTTGATATAAAGTAATAGGTTGCAAGGTACTATAGGACATGATATTGCTTCAGAGTCATGAGTTTATTAATTTCTATCAGTACAGCAGTGATTTAGCTATAGTTCACAGGCATGATGAGTCTAGATAACCGAGTAGAGTAGGATTCTTGTAAATCTGACTCAGGATTGGTAATGAAATTAATTGTGTTTTAGTGTGAGATTTTGTTACATTGTGAGTGAAGGATGAGACTGTTATTATGATTAACAGTTTTTTTTTTCATTTCTATCAATGTCTGATGCAGAGTGCTTGATTCATACATTTATAACATCAAGGCTTAAATTCCTTCTAACTCAGACCTGACCCTGGCAGCATACCACTACTATGTTTAAGTCTATACATTGGTTGCCTAAAATCACACATTCAATATAAAGTCTTGTTATACTCTGGTACCATCATACATCTCTGAATTCCTTCATTTTTGCCATGTTTCCCATATGCTCAGTTCATCTGAGGCTTGTCCTTTATTCATTTTACCTAGGACTAAATCTCAGACCTTTTATCTTTTTTGTGGCTAGTCCATTGCTAATAATAACAACAACAACAACAACAACAACAATAATAATAATAATAATAATAATAATAATAATAATAATAATAATAATAATAATAATAATAATAATAGTGTATGGCAGTGTTTGGCTTACATACCTCATGAGAGCCGTTCTATTAGATAGGCAGGTACTGTAGGTGCAGATGAACTGCTCCGCTGTGATGGTGACAACAAGAAGACCAGTTATTAGGATCTTTCTTCTTTTCTGCAATGACTTATCAAGGGTTA
Organism: Lepisosteus platostomus; assembly: GCF_059453375.1. Taxonomy (NCBI): domain Eukaryota; kingdom Metazoa; phylum Chordata; class Actinopteri; order Semionotiformes; family Lepisosteidae; genus Lepisosteus; species Lepisosteus platostomus. The sequence continues at coordinate 48,433,765 of NC_142612.1, read as the reverse complement.
CCATTTTTTATACCGTATTAATGGATTTTGACTAAAGTTACTTCATAAAGACAAAAAGTGGATAGTTGTTATAGGGGGACTGAGCACTTGTCATTGGCCACAGCAGTGAGATCCACTAAAGTATATGTCTATGTTTCCATAAATCAAAACTGCTTTCATTAACACAACATGGTCCTGAGGCCTTCAACACCTTCTCTGCCACAGTACAGATGCAGCCATTCAAAGTGCGCGGCACAGACACGTACCGGAGGTTATTAGCTTCGGCCTCACGCATCGTGACGCGCGATGACGCAAAATACCGCGGTACGTGATTGGTTGACCGACAGGGGCACTCGTGGTGCATTGGTCGGTCGTAGAAAGATTTAAATGTCTTTACTGTGCCCGTTTTAGTATTGAATATTTATATGGAATTTTACCACTGAAGGGAAATCTTAGTAGCTGAGCATAAAAAGAATAGGACCATACTGTAATGCATGTGAAGGCCATATATATTAAGGCCACGATATTAATTTTGGAACATAAACATACAGTATATGGCTGGTCTTGGTACTTTAGAGAAAACATACACACCAGTATTCCATTTCTCCCTAAACATTTTAAGCATCGAAGTCTTTAACTAACGTGATACCGGAGTCAACAAGCATACTTTTAGAATTTGATTAAAAGGGAATATAATATGGAATCGCGTATCTAAAGAAATTAATAACGATATAATGATATTCATGTACCGCAACACAAGAATAGTACATGCTGTACGATGTCTGTTGATAATGTTTGTAGGGCTTTTTCAACACTCCTTATGTGACCTTCATTTTAATAACAATGAATAGTCACCTATGCGTTACAAAATAAACATTTATATTGATTTAAATTGCCCATAAATAAAGCTGATACTGTTTAGACTTTTAATTATTTAAAACTGTATTACAGCAGCACAATGCACAATGCAACGTAAATTGCTATCTTTGTCTTCTGCGTAATAATGTTCACCTCTCTGTCCAGCAAATTAACAATAGTAATAATAATGAACTTTAATGTATATGGCGCCTTTAAAGGTTGCTCCTCAAACCGCTTTACAGGATAAAAACAATAACAACAATACTGTTAGGCTGGGCAAACGATTTTTATTTATTTTTTTAAAGAAATACAAAATGAGATATAATGATGTGTTCCAGCTTAAACATAACACGGGGGCGGCGTAGCAGTCGGCTCTGGCTTTCCCATCTATACCGATGCACTGCAAGTACAACCCCCCTCTCTGCGGGAGTGCTGGCTGTAAATAAAACTTCACTCGCACAAAACAAATTTATATTTCTAAATATCACAACATAATCGAATTTAAGTCATTTTAATAACATTGAATAGGCACATATGCGTTACAATATAAACATTTATATTGATTTAAATCGCGTTTTGATTTAAATCGCAAACGTGTGTTTGAATATATGTGTTTTTTGATTCACAATCAGACAACTCCAACATAAATTGATATCTTTGTCTTCTAAGTATCTTAATAAACTTTCAGCATAGCTTTCTCCCCGTTTAGATTTAATTTTCTTGGGATCTTGGGATCAAATGTGGAAAGATTAGATTGTTATCATTTTTATTTTTTAAATACATTTTAGAAAACTGTAATCTGTACTAAAAAGCTGTACACCACCTGCTATAAAGATACATATTGTGATACTTTCAGGTTCGGATAGGATGGACACAAGAACTCAGACTTGTGAAGTTAAAGTCTTGATTTTACATATCACCTTTAAAAGTGGCATCTCAAAGCAAAACAGTAGATGTAAAAACAGTTAAAAGGACCTCAGATTACAAAGTAAATACCCAACACTGATTGTACCCATCTGTCATGCTAATTAAGCACCTTGAATTGAATTGAATTTAGAGAGGTGGGGGGGAGAAGGAGCAAGAGAGCACAGCCAGGACAGACAGGCAAATAAGATACATTCCACAGACATTCACAACAGCGACATATCATAAAACGTTTGCACATATTGTTAAATTATTACTTGTTTTTCAGGAAGTTAAAAAAACACTTGAATTACTTTTGCACTCTCGAAATAAAATTATTTTTCATGCAATGCAACTAACATTATTACACATTATTATTACATTATCATTACATTATTACATTACATTACATTAACGTCGGGCAACGTGTTTTTTTTTAATCCAACATTGACAGCCACATCTTAAATCTTGTCAGTCAGCTCTTTTTTCTCTATTTGAATTGTGGCGATTTAAACAACTTGGGATAACAAGTGGTCTCAAAGTCACCGAGCTCGCAGAGCTTCAACAACAGATGACAATTTCCTTAGTCCTTCCTTAGTCTTCCTGAAATTGTCAGATTATTAGTGAATAAAATTATTTTATTAAAAACACGTTTGCGTTTGTTTGGGAGCTATATTATGTATTTTTCATATGTAAGATATAATGCCCTGTTCCTGCTTACACATCGCACGACATTCTAAAGCTAGAAAAACAGGTTTCGATTCACATTATCTGGCGAGCCTTGTTTTGTCAAAGGACAGCACACTCTCTCTCGCTTGCCCTAAACAGACAATACACAGGGGGGAGGGCAAGCGAGAGAGAGAGGGGGGGGGGTGATATGTGAATATGATAATGTGAATTCCATCAAGTCAGGCACCTGTGAATTTGCAGTATTCCCAGAAAGAGCCGCATCCCATCCACTGTTCCTCCAGAAAGCTTATGCAGAACTGAAGGAATTAAATATGGAATTTATATGGAATTTAATATGGAATTAAACCGGTTTCACAGGTATTTTCAAAGTAGAAGGGGGTGAGATTTCCAGCGAAAGACACCCCCCCCCCTCCAAAACCCAGTAAGTACAGTACTTGGAGTGCGCACCTGGACCACACTCCGCTTCCCCCTGCATCCCCGAGACTGGCCAGATCAGCGCTACTCAACACCCGCTCCATTAACAGCAAGGCTCTTCTTTTATGTGACATTATCAAAGAAAAAAAACTGTACCTTCTGTGTTTAACCAAAATATGGCACAAACAAAACGATGGACTCCTGTTCAACCAATTAGTTCCTCCTGGATATGGTTTGTTTGACCTTCCGCATCTTTCAGGCAGAGGCAGGGGCATCATTGTTATTTACAACCTTTTTTACAGTCTAAGTCCTATAACTATACCTCCTCCCTCTTCTTTTGAGTGTCTTGTTTTAAATGTTTCTATCCCCCAATCTACTGTTATTGCCACAGTTTATAGACCACCCAATCCCAGTGAGAGTCTTCTTAGGTGAGTTTGCTGATTTTCTCTCATTCTTATCCCTTAAGTTTAAAAGGATTGTTATTCTAGGGGACTTTAATATATACATTGATTCAACCTCTTCCAGTCTGGCTAAAGACTTCCTTTCTCTTTTGGGATGTTTTGACCTTACTCAGTTTGTTTGTACCCCTACACATAACAAAGGACACACCTTAGATCTAATTATTGCAAATGACTCCTTTGTCTCCCACTGCTCTCCCCTTGATCTAGGCCTCTCTGACCACTTACCCATTCTCTTCAATCTGGAATTACCTGTTTCTAACACCTCCTCCCCACGCTCTGTAAATTTCCTCAACTGGCGATCAATTGATCACCCAAAGTTTGCAAATTCTGTTCTGTCCTCCTTATCCTGTTTCTCTTCCTCTGACCCTCTAGAGGACAAAATACAGTTACTTGACAATGCTCTTTTATCTACCCTCGACGCCTTTGCTCCTTTAGAAACTCAAATCATCTCCTTCTCTCACCCTACCCCTGGTACAATGACCATCTGTGATTCATGAAGGCAGCCTCTTGCAAACTTGAGCATTGGTGGCGTCTTTCTGGCCTAAATGTACATTATCAGGCCTGGAGAGATTACTTATCTGATTATAAGGTTACTATAGAGTCTGCTAGATCCACCTACTTCTCTCACATCATTTAAAATCATCAAAACAACCCCAGACATCTTTTCTCCACCATCAACAGACTGCTCAAGCCAAACTGCCCTACCACATTACCTGCCTCATCACAACTTTGCAACACATTCTTAGATTTCTTTAGTTCTAAGATTGACAACATCCGGCATAACATTCTCTCCACTACGGATATAATTTCCATACCTCCTCCCTCCTCATCCAACTTCTCTGGTTCCCGTCTCTCCAGCTTCTCTCTTCTTGACTCAGCATCCCTAAACAAACTAGTTACGTGCATGAAACCCACCACATCTATTTAAGATCCCATTCCCACCACTTTATTCCAGTCCTGTTTCTCTTCTCTCTGTCCCATTGTCCTCAATATTATACATGAATCCTTGAGCACTGGCATTGTACCAACGGTCCTCAAAACTGCTGCATTTACCCCCGTGCCAAAGTAGCCTAACATGGCTCTCGACAATCTTAACAACTTTCGCCCCATCTCCAACTTACCCTTTCTCTCTAAAATTCTAGAACGTGCTGTCACACTTCAGTTAAATAACCACCTCACGACAAACAACCTTTTCGAACCCCTCCAATCTGGCTTCCGTCAACTTCACAGCACAGAAACTGCCCTGGTCAAAGTCACCAACGATCTCCTAATAGCTTCTGATTCTGGTTCTCTTTCCATACTCATCTTTCTTGATCTCAGTGCTGCCTTTGACACTGTTGACAATAACATCTTACTTTGTCGTCTCTAGACTGTGTTTGGAGTTTCTGACACTGCCCTCAAATGGTTTAAATCTTACCTCACTGATCGCTGTCACTTTGTCTCTCTCAATGGGTACAGGTCTGCAATTGGTCTTGTCAAGTCTGGTGTCCCCCAGGGCTCAATACTGGGCCCCTTGTTCTTCAGCATTTACATGTTCCCACTTGGTCAGCTTTTAAGATCAGATTTTTACACTGACGATACTCAAGTATACATCCATACCAAACCTGACACTGATGTGGCTGTCTCTATTCTACCTAACTGCATCTCGTACATTAAAATTTGGATGACTCAAAATTTCCTTCATCTTAACTGTGACAAGACTGAAGTCATGCTTATTGGTACCCCCCATCAACTTTGTAAAGCCAGTCCTGTAAACTTATCTATAGATGGCTCTGTACTTGAGCTTCAATCAAAATTGAAAAACCTTGGGGTTATATTCGATTCTGGCTTAACATTCGACCTACATGTACAGCATACTGTCAAAACATCTTTTGCCCAATGCCCTATGCTATCATTAACTGTGGCTGAAAAGCTGATCAACATATTTGTATTCTCTTGAATTGACTACTGCAATGCTCTACTCGCTGGGGTATCTAAATCTACTCTGAACAAACTGCAGTATGTCCAAAATTCAGCAGCCAGAATCCTGACCAGGTCTAGTGCAAGTGTTCACATTACTCCTATCCTGGAGTTCTTGCACTGGCTTCCGGTCAAATTCCGTGTAGACTTTAAAATCCTCATGCTCACCTATAAGGCTCTGCATGGCTTGGCACCTCAGTACCTGCCTGAACTATTATTGCCCTACTCCCCACCTTGCAACCTCAGCTCTTCAAATTCTGCCCTCCTTACTGTCCCCCAAGCCCGTCTACATTGTATGGGTGACAGGGCCTTCTCCTGCTATGCCCCCAAGCTCTGGAACTCTTTGCCCAAGGATATCAGAGAGTCACCTTCTCTAAACTCCTTCAAATCCAGACTCAAAACCTTCTTCTTCAGAAAAGCCTTAACTTTACTGGTTCCATTCTTCACCCCTCTGCTCTTCTTAGTACCACCTTCCACGGTCTCCTCTATTGTTATTGTTGTATTGTTGTAATTGTAATTATGTCTTATCTTGTGTATTCTTCTTATTTATTGTTGTAGTCTTCTTTTTTATTGTTATTGTCATCCTGTAAAGCGCTTTGAGAAGCCACCTTTAAAGGTGCTATATAAAATAAAGTTTATTATTATTATATTATTAAGAAAGCTAGGTGTTAGCATAAATTATTAGTAATCAATAACATTAAATTTAGCACTGTAATAAATTGTGCTAATAATAAATTCTATTCTACTCTGAGAATGTAGGGGGAGGAAGAATGCCCGTGGTCTTTTCACTTACTGCAATATTATGGAAACTCAATTGACTTTAAAAAAACAAAAAACTTTTTTTTACAGCTGGTACAGCACCCCACCACGCCCACGCGCCAGCATTATATTCTCATGTACGGGTAGAATATGTTCATTGTCTTCCAATGAAAGTAGGGTTCTTTTCGCGGTAGTCGGGAGACATTAGAAGCTTGCCATGCCCGGATTATTACACCAACGCATTAGCATGTTAAAGCGATTTCATTGAGGAGCCTAGCTTTCTTAACTAGTAAATACTGTACTTACTGGGTTTTGGAGGTGGGGGGGGGGGGGGCTTTCGCTGGAAATCTCGCCCCCTTCTACTTTGAAAATACCTGTGAAACTGGTTTAATTCATCATAGCCAGCACTCCCGCAGAGAGGGGGGTTGTACTTGCAGTGCATTGGTATGGGAAAGCCAGAGCCGACCGGTACGCAGCCCCCGTGTTATGTCTAAGCCGGAACACATCATTATATCTCATTTTGTATTTCTTTAAAAAATAAATAAAATTCGTTTGCCCAGCCTAACAGTATTGTTGTTATTGTTTTTATCCTGTAAAGCGCTTTGAGGAGCAACCTTTAAAGGCGCCATATACAATAAAGTTCATTATTATTACTATTGTTAATTTGCTGGACAGAGAGGTGAACATTATTACGCAGAAGACAAAGATAGCGATTTACGTTGCATTGTGCATTGTGCTGCTGTAATACAGTTTTAAATAATTAAAAGTCTAAACAGTATCAGCTTTATTTATGGGCAATTTAAATCAATCTAAATGTTTATTTTGTAACGCATAGGTGAATATTCATTGTTATTAAAATGACTTAAATTCGATCATGTTGTAATATTTAGAAATATAAATTTGTTTGGTGCAAGTGAAGTTTTATTTAATCTCTGACCCAGGGAAACGTTTTATTTTTTCAAAGAAATGTTTGTTAAAAAAAAGTCATGGTTCCAGCTGGATTCAATCACCCAACATGTGATGTGGGAGTCAGGAACTAACCCACAGCGCCACTGGCAAGGTCCCATAAGGAGTGTTGAAAAAGCCCTACAAACATTATCAACAGACATCGTACAGCGTGTACTATTCTTGTGTTGCGGTACATGAATATAATTATATCGTTATTAATTTCTTTAGATACGCGATTCCATATTATTTTCCCTTTTAATCAAATTCTAAAAGTATGCTTGTTGACTCCGGTATCACGTTAGTTAAAGACTTCGATGCTTAAAATGTTTAGGGAGAAATGGAATACTGGTGTGTATGTTTTCTCTAAAGTACCGAGACCAGCCATAAACTGTATGTTTATGTTCCAAAATTAATATCGTTTATGGCCTTCACCTGCGTTACAGTATGGTCCTATTCTTTTTATGCTCAGCTACTAAGATTTCCCTTCAGTGGTAAAATTTATTATTAATACTATTAGTAATATCTTCGTTAGAGACTTTGATGGCGACAGCTCAAACATGAGAGGTTGAACTTTATTAGCTCCACCTTGCGGAAATTCCGGATACTATTATTTTACTTGCGGTACCACGTGATATTATGAGGTACTATACGAGAATTTACGGTAACTCGCTGTAGACTGCGTGAAGTGCACTGCAAAATAATGCGGTATCGCCCGCTTGTTTTGAATGGCTGAATCTGTATTAAGGTAAGATACTGAATGATTCTGCCTGGATGCAGAGCAGCTTTATACATGTTTGACAGCTTTCTATTATTATTAATTATATAGGCTTTGACCTAATTAGCTGTTCAGCTGTTCCAGGTTTTAATGATCTTCTGACCGGTTCCCTAGAATTCTCAGCAATTGCTGAAGAAAATACACTATTTAAAAGTTATAGCCCCATCTTACTTTTTATAACCTTTTCATGTTAGTTGTCATTTAACCACAGTTTGCTTTTGTCCAGTTTCTGGCAGCTTCCCAGTTTTCTCTCATCTGAGTTCCTTCCCTAATGGAAGATTATTTCTTTTACCCAAGCAAATATTGACCCAGTGGTGCTGGAATACCTTTTAAGTAGTTGTGTGGTAATTTTGTGATACATCTGACTTTATTTCCAGAATGTGAGACAACCACAGAATGTACAGATTACAAAAATAATCCAAAAGTAAAATTCCCTAATAATGAGGAACTGTGCAGTGTTCATTACTGTACCTTACTATATAGATTACGATACCTTTAAAACTTATAAATGTTTAATACATTTATTAAATTACACTTTTTAATCAGACCATCAGTGCTTGTAATTTTTCTGTGATTCTATACTCCATCAAGCCTTAAAAACTCCCAGTTTCTTTGCCTTGATAACATATTCTATTAATCCGACCTAAGCATTGATAGCTCCCTATAGAAAAGGTGTAACCTAATATTTGTGTGAAATTAGCTTTTACATGTGTCATACTATTCTCTGAAGATCTTGCTGAGCATAACTATAAAGAACTATTTTTGTCAACCTTATTGATTACCTTTGATCTGTTCTAGACTTTCCCAATTTTTTTAAAGAGGAAAATACAATAACATACAGTGTTTCTAACATGGTCTCACTAGTGTATTATGCTGTTTCATCATAACCTCCCTTAACTTAAATTCTATTTTTTAGAATTCTTTATAATTCTATCTCGCTTTGCTGAGAGAAGTAGAACCCAAGCATTCTGTTTGTTTTTGCCTCTGTGCATTGCGTAGATCCTGGGAGCAATGAACATCCCACAAGCCTGAAGTTTTTTACCTACTGTAAGCTTTCGAATTGTGTGTCTGCTTACATTTGAATCCTATCTAAATTCTCCTGTATTTATTTAATTGTTACCTGTCTGTTAGCTATTCACATGCAAGCTGTTATCATTAGTAAATCTGATGAAAATGCTAATGACACCTTGATCTAAGGTAAGTAAACTGTACGCGCTGATTTTGCTGTGAGAATCCCATATATGATCTGTTTGGAGGATTTCATCCTTTTGAAAAAAAATACATTTTGTCCCCTTTTTTTGAAAAGCAAAAAAAAATGAAAAGCCTAAACACTAGAAAAGCACAAAATATCTGATATCTGTGAAACCTCACTAAGATGGCAAAAAAGCTCCAGGAAGGACTAGAAAAAAATGTAGGTGTATGTTTTTCTGCTTTAGGAAAATTGATCATCCTACTTTGATCCATATCTTCTATAAATGTGAGGAATTGCAACAATCAAAGGACAGAGCCCCATGAGGCTCCATTTCAAACCCTGTCCATCCTATCCTTTTCCCTCTTACTAGTACTCTACACACTGCCATTAATTTTTGCAGCTCTAAGTTTCAGAAAGAGTTTATCAGGGGGCACCTTTGCAAAGGCTTTCTGAAAATCTACAAAACTCTACAAAAGGATTTTTGTGGCTTCTTTAAGAAGTCCAGAAATGTGTTAAACAGGATTTCCCTGTATGGAACCCTTAATGACTAACACCAATGCTGTCATTACAGTACAGATTTGATTCTAATTTATCCCTATTTACAGTCTCTAGTATTTTACATGAAAAACATTTTAAGATGAGTGCCCTATAATCATCTGGGCAATACGTTTCCTTTGTATTGATATTCTTTTAGTAGGCTTCCAGTCTTCTGGAATTTCCCATTTTTAATGGGATTTTTTGTATACTAGTTTAGTGATTACTAAAAATCACTAAACTAGTACTTGTATACTAGTTTAGTGATTACAAACCCAGGAGTATAAATAATAAAGGTTTTGTGACATAATTGTCTGCATCCGACATATTTCTCTTGAGATTTTAAAATATTTTCTTTTTTTTAAGTTTTTCTTGCAGTGCAGTAAAATTTTAAGACAAATTTTAGAAAAACATTATGAAAAGTAGGTAATGAGAGGCACACCACTTTTTTCCCTTTTTAGTTGGCAAGTACAGATGCAGCCATTCAAAGTGCACGGTACAGACACGTACCAGAGGTAATTGGCTACGGCGTCGCGCATCGTGACGCAAGATGACGCGGGGTACCGCGGTACGTGATTGGTTGACCGACAGGGGCACTCGTGGTCTGTTGGTCTGTCGTAGAAAGATTTACAGTAAACGTCTTTACTGTGCCCGTTGTAGTATTGAATATTCATATGGAATTTTACCACTGAAGGGAAATCTTAGTAGCTGAGCATAAAAAGAATAGGAGCATACTGCAACGCGTGTGAAGGCCATAAACGATATTAATTTTGGAACATAAACATACAGTATATGGCTGGTCTCGGTACTTTAAGAAAACATACACGAAACATGGTTTCATTATGACCAGTATCGGTCTTGAGATATTTTTAACTTGATTTACAGTATTTGAGAGGTATGTCTTGACACTGATACTACGTAAATACTGCTCACGTATATGTTTCTAGGTTTATATTATGCATTTCATACGGTCAAATTAATTTTGAGCAACTGATAAGAAGCGCGAAATGGTATGCCCAGGGCGTTTTAGTTTTCGTTTTGTTTTAATGCAGTGCAGTGGATTGATAAGAGATATCAAGTACATATAAGTCATTTTTTAAATGTTGTAGTTCGTCTTGTAAAAATGTTACGAGTACATCATCTGTCAAAAATTACACAGGTTCTGTTTCCATATTGCGGATTTTGGTTACGTAATATTATTTTCTAATTTCACGATGTGAATATATGATTTGGGCAAACAGAGCCGCAAAGAAGTACATTATGGGTTGATGTTTTTTTTTGCAGTTTTATCTAGAACAAGCGATGCTTAAACCTTTGTCTGATTCTTGTGAAACTATCCACACGACAGTTACCTAGGAGTTGACCAGTGATGTCACTGATGGGATGTTTCTAAAAATCCATCCACTGTAAAACATCTTCTCCACTTGTCCTGCATATGTATTCGCTAATGAAGCTGTGTGTTCTGAGCCTGGTTCTCTACATTTCTGTATGAACCAGCTTAGAGGGCTAAAGACAGCTTGTGTTTAAATTGAGTGTAAGGTAATTTATGCTTCTAAAGTCATGGTCAGCATTTATTATTGTACTGTGCTGTAAACTTCTTCTGTGCCTAATTACATTATTTTATAGCTTTCTCACCCCTTAGATTACTTTTTGACACCATCCTTACACAAAGCAGAAACTGATTGTATTTTCCGATGACATACAAGTGGAAAGATTACAGATTTTAATCGTCTTTTATCTGAACCAGGGAAAATCTGATAATGTTTCTCTATAACAATAATAAAAAAAAATATTTTACATATCACCTTTAAAAGTGGCATCTCAAAACAATACAGTAGATGTAAACCACAGATTACAAAGTAAATACCCAGACAAACGCAAACACATTTTTAATAAAATGCTTTCATTCATTCAACAGAGAGAGAGCGTAAAACCTGGGTGTAACAGCTGTTCCTTTTTCTGATCACTTGCTCTCTGGATAAACGTCTCTCCTGTCCAGTTCTTTGTTTTCCTAATTTGCCGATTATGCCTGCTGCGATCCACTCCTACCCTCACACCTAAAGAAGACTATTTTAAAATTCTTTGCGCATCCTTAAGGTGATATCACATAAAGGTGATATGTAAAATAATGTTTTTTTATTGTTGTTATAGAGAAACATGATCAGATTTTCCCCGGTTCAGAAAAAAAGATCTAAAGTATACTAGTGTAGTTATTCATAGCCGTTCAGGGATGCCAAATATGTAGTGATTCATAGCCGTTCAGGGACGCCAAATATGTAACGTTGCCATAGCCAAAATGTAATGTAGTGGCTCTCTGAAGGCACCAGTTCTGTAGGGTTTGGGCATTTACTGAGACAATTATTAATTGTAGCAGTAAATCACAAAGTTGATTCTTTTGATGGCTTTAGAGTCCAACCATGCGACATAACTCAAACAACGCACACACACAGGTACTAATACACGAGGATACATTTATTAATACATAGAATATGCCTTAAACTAACAGATCTTATCGAGAGGGTTATCAGAATACAAAAGATATATATTCAATCAGTTACGAAGTGTTACACATATCAAGAGGACATACGTTCAGTATATCATTCATTTAGACCGTTTCGTAAATGAACTTGGTTATAACTTCTACATTAGATACTCAAAACAAGTACATAACTCTTAGGAATTAAATTGATATCAACTGGTTGGGATAACAATTGAATTCTCGAGCTGTAATGCATTGAAGTTGAATACTCATCCAATCTTTGGGGATTCAGATCTCCTGCGGGCACAAAGGAACAGTTGCAGGCTGTTGCTGTCCAATCCGCGCTCTCTGGCTCGGTGCCAGGCTGTGCTGTGCGGCTTGCGACGGTGCGCTGCTGATGTTCACTGTTGGCTTTAACTAGCAAAGTTTGTGCACAGGAGAAAAGATGACTGTGGGTCCCAGCAAGTCAGGAAGAGGACCGGTTCGTTCCTGATGAAGAGCTAGTTCTGAATAGTGATTCAGCTGTCCACAGTTCCGACCTGTTCACGAGGCCTGCTGCTGGTGCTAACCTCGGGCAACCTCCACTCTAGACTCTTAGAACAAAGGAAAGTTCTGGCACTCGGACACACTGGCCGTTCCGTGGTTGTCCGGGCTGAGTCTCAGGATGGTCAGGAGGCGCGCTGCGAGAATGTCCTGCCCTTGGGAGCCTTCTGCTCCTAGGCCGTCCTGCCCTGGAATTCTCCTTTGAATTCCCTTTAGAACAGTCCACAGAATCCTCTCCAGAATCTTACTGAATCTTGTTGAATCTCTGTGTTGCCTGTTTTTACCTGGAGGAACTTCAGCTCATTGATTGGCTGAAAGTTCCATGGGCATCAGAGTCCCACGTGGGTTACTCGGCCCTACCAGTCCCTGATTGGTTGATCAAGGTGAGATATGAGTCACTTAGTCCTGACGCTTAGGAATGCAGTCCAGATGTCCATCTGGCACTCCCTAGACAGATAGGCGCCAATGGATGACCATTGATCATGATAGCCAGGCTTAGCTAAGTGCATCCCCCTTTGGGAGCTGTCCTTATCAAAAGAAAACATCTTGCATGAATAGTTTCTCTGTGGCTGCACCACAGAGATGAACAGAGAAATGGGGCCTCATTTGGGAAGGCTCAGAACACTTAATTCTTTCTTATTAATAAGCCTCGCCACTACACTAGTTAAGAAAAATAAATCTAAACAGGGAGAATGCTATGCTGAAAGTTTATTAAGATACTTAGAAGACAAAGATATCAATTTATTTTAGTCAAAATTTTATATATCACCTTTAAAAGTGGAATCTCAAAGCAAAGTAAATACCCAACACTGATTGTACCCATCTGTCATGCTAATAAAACACCTTGAATTGAATTGAATTGAGGGAGAGAGGGGGGGAGGGCAAGTGAGATAACCAGGACGTAAGGCAAATAAGATACACTCCACAGGCATTCATAACAGCAACATATGAAACGTTTGCACATATAGTTAAGTTATTACTTGGTTTTCAAAGTGCAATGAAATACAATATTGTTGTTGTTGCTGTTCTTGTTGTTTTTATCCTGTAAAGCGTTTTGAGAAGCCACCTTTAAAGGCGATATATACTGTAAAAGCGCTGATTCTTATGGAATGCGTTCCGCCAGGGATTCAATTTTTTTTTTTTTTTTTTTAATTGCGTATCTAAGGAAATCTCAGTATAACTTTGTTCATGAACAAACAGTGGCATGTTACATTATTAATTTGGGTGTCTTAATTTGATGTATTTAAAGCAGTGAACTACTGTAGGTGTAACATAACATTCAGAAATACAATCGAGAATAGTTTTGTGGTGTTTGTTTAGATGAAACATTCCTAAAACGTATAACGTAACCGGGCATCCATATGAATCAAGTAACAGGTTTATTCCATGCTGAAAAAAAGAAGAAAGAAAACACATTCCATAAGAATTGACTGAGCTCCGCTCTGTACCACGCAATGATCCCCCCAAAGTCTCTGCCCCGGGTTATTTGGGTTTTTAGACAGAGGGTAAAAAACTCTCTCTCTGGCTTGACCTCCCCCTCCCTGTGTATTGTCTGTTTTTTTTGTTAACAAGGCTCGCCAGCTAATGTGAATCGAAACCTGTTTTTCTAGCTTTTAAAGTCGTGCGATGTGTAAGCCACAATTCAAATAGAGAAAAAAGAGCTGACTGACAAGATTTAAGATGTGGCTGTCAATGTTGGATTAAAAAAAACACATTGCCCGACGTTTGTTGCATTGGTTGAAAAATAACTTTATTTCGAGAGACTGGATAAGTAATTCAAGTGTTTTTTTTAACTTCCTGAAAAACAACTAATAATTTAACTATATGTGCAAACGTTTTATGATATGTCGCTGTTGTGAATGTCTCTGGACATGTGCTGGCTGGACAGGAGGTTCTACTGTACACAGAGAGGGGCGGAAGGAGGGGACAAGCCGATACATACTCTTAGAGTTTGATTAATAGGGAATATAATACAAAAATATAGTACTAAAAATAAGATACACTCTACAGACATTCACAACGGCGACTGTCAGAAGATAGGACACAGCGGCTCAGGCACCCGCTGAATGGAAAAGGGGCACTTTAATGTTCTGTATGGCTAATACTAAAGCCAATACTAATATTCAATACTTTAATATTCTTTTCTGTATGTTTAACAATAGTGGGTACTGGCTTAATTCGTCCCTGCTCCCGTTGTTAGGTGTTAATGTGTTGTTAAGTGTGAATTTGTACCTGTTTCCCTGAGGTCTGGCTTTTTTTCTGGAAAACCATAACTCTGGTCTTGTCCAGATTGACTGTCGGCGTCCAGGTCTGACAGTGCTTCTCCAGCAGTGCCAGGTTCTGGCGCAGCCTCTGTTCTGTGGGCGACAGCGGGACCAGGTCGTCTGCAAAGAGCAGGAACTCAATTTCCATAATTAATGCAGATCAGTAAATCAAGGGACAAAACAACTATTGCGCCCGAGTCCTCAATGGGCTTTGACGTGCTAATGCATTGGTTTAACAGTCCGGGTGTGGCAAGCCTCTAATGTTTAACCTTTAACTGTTTTTCCATCTACTGTATTGCTTTGAGATGCCACTTTTAAAGGTGATATGTAAAATAAAGTTTTTTATTATCGTTATAGAGAAACATGATCAGATTTTCCCTGGTTCAGAAAAAAAGATCTAAAGTGCTACACCTAACTTTCTTAATTCGATGTATTTAAAGCAGTGAACTACTGTAGGTGTAACATAACATTCAGAAATACAATCGAGAATAGTTTTGTGGTGTTTGTTTAGATGAAACGTTCCTAAAACGTATAACGTAACAAAATTAAAGACGATTAAAATCTGTAATCTTTCCACTTGTACTGTAAGTCATCGGAAAGCTTCTGCTTTGTGTAAGGATGGTATCAAAAAGCAATCTTAAGTGGTGAGAAAGCTGTACTCAATGTATTTAAGGGACTTAAAAGTAAAAGGAGATGCTTCATATTGCTTGACTAATTTAAAAAACTAAGTTATAAATGCAGTTATAAATCCCTCGGAGCCGTGCCGGTTGTAAATATCAAAATATACATTCGTCCCGGGCAGAGGCCGAAGAGCGCCCGGCTGGGGTGCGCGGGGAAGAGCAGGACAGGAGTGAAAGGCGGGGTTTAGGAAGGCGTACAGTCTGGGCAGGTATAGATTACACTTTTCTAAAACGTATTTGAAAAATAAAAACAATTACAATCTAATCCTTCCACGTTTGATCCCAAAATCCCAAGAAAAATAAATCTAAACGGGTAGAAAGCTATGCTGAAAGTTTATTAAGATACTTAGAAGACAAAGATACTGTATCAATTTATGTTGCATTAGCCTGATTCTGATTATAAAAACACATATATTTAAACCCGCGTTTGCGATTTAAATCAAAACACGATTTAAATCAATATAAATGTTTATATTGTAACGCATACTGTCCAGCCTCCATTTCTCTATAAAAATGTACTCTATTACACACACACACACAATAGAAGCAGGAAGCAGAAGCAGGGACCATTGTCAGAAGGGAAGAAGGTGACTATTCATTGTTATCAAAAATGACTTAGAATCGATCATGTTGTGATATTTTGAAATATAAAAGTCAATTGATTGTCCATAATATTGCTATTCTATTTTTTCGAAGAAATGTTTGTTAAGAGAAATGTCCAGCACCAGCTGGATTTGAACACACAACCCGTAAGTTGGTAATCAGGCACATAGACCAGTGGGCTACAAGGGAAATCGCGTAAAGAGAGGGGCGAAACAGCCCTACACAGCCCTGTCGCAGTACACAGCTATAATCATATCGTTATTAAATTCTTTAGATACGCGATTCCATATTATATTAGCAGAAAAGCTTAAAACTACCACTTTTTCACACGCTATTTCACAAGCTAGTTAAATACTTCGATGCTTAAAATCGTTAAGGAGAAATGGAATACCGGTGTGTATTTTTCCTTTAAAGTACCGATTCCTGGAATCTGACTGGCTGACACCCTTCTGAAGTGGTTCCATAAAATCTGGTATACGGAAAAGAAAGCGTTGATAAAAAAGCCTGGATTCTCATGTATCTCATACAAGTATCTTTTAATACAGTCTTTGCTGTGCTCTTGAGGATCCTTGTGATATTTTGAGCTCTAGTTGAATGATAAGTGTCGCATTTTAAGAGCTTGTACAAATGTGCTAAAGAAATTATACTTTGAGTATACAGCTTGTCCAAAGTCATTCATTATTAATACTATTAGTAATATCTTCTGTAAAGGCTTTGATGCATAAATATTTCTGATAAAGGTAGGTTGTGTACTTTTGTCCAACTGAGCAATCTTGCTTTCATAAAATATACCAACATTTTAATGACTGATGATTAACATGCTGTAATACACAGTTCAAAATTAAAAGCTCAAATGCTGTACATGAGAGGTTAAGCTCCCCCTGGCGGTTTTACAAGGTGACGCCGGATACTTTCCGGCATGACGTCAAATGACGCGTTTAACCGCATGATACTGCGTGATACCGCGACACGCCCACCGGGGTATGCCGCGAAATACCCCACCCATTTTGAATGGCTGCATCTGTATCTGCGGCTTTCAGTATTTTAGTATTTAGCCAAGCACACACAAGAAAACCCTCAAATGTTATTGAGCTATTTTGATTGATTTAAGCAAATCAATGTAAATCAGAATTTAACAATACACAGTATAAAATAAGCATGCAATAAAGCTATAAAATTTGATATTTTCTACAGAGCAGACACTTCTAACATGCTCCTGTTCTATGATAGTGAGTGTGATTGAAGTCTCTGGGGCAGCACACTGAAGAGTTAATGAGAGATTCAAAACATACATGTTCTTTCATCATTATTGCCTGACATTTATTTTCTAATCAGGAAGCTCCCCTGTAATTGAAGACAAAAGACACATTTTAAACTACACTGCAGCATATGACAATTAATCTTAATTAAAGGTTTAAAGTGACCCAGCCTAAATGAATAAGAAAAAAAGTTAATTAAAGTATTTTCAATAGAAAGTTATGTATTTTCTGTATAATTAACATGTTAGTTACTGATGCTGTGTATAAAACTGCTTAAACAGGTATTTTAAATTTGAGTCACTAAATAGGATGAACCAAATTTACATTTCTATGTAAAAATCTTTCTTAATATTGAAGATAATTAAATAATGTTATGCTTATTATGCCAATCAGTACTGCTGTAACAGATTCATTGATGTCAGATTTTTTGTAGCTGTTGTTTCCTGACATACATATTTGATGGGTTCTACAAATAAAAAGTGCAACCTGGATTATGTTAATGAGGAGTCACCATTTTGTCAAATATGAAGTCAGTGAGTTGTAAGAAATGCCTTTTCATAGCTTAACCTCCTCATCCTCTTCTATTTTTCTTGTTTTTAGAAGGATACCCTGCATAGTAAAAAGCAGATGTAATCATATTAGTAGTCAACAGGCTGTCACTATGGAGAGTGCAAGGTATAAGTTATAACCAGTCATTTTTTGGATGCACTCCAGCTAACTAAGCAAATTCAAGTGTCCTAGGCAGCAGGTGGTGGGTTTGCAGTTAAGCTATACACCAGATAATAAGAGACCATAGTAACTGGCATGCAGAGATCTCTCTATATCCTGTTTTGCTGGAAGGGATAGTAAATCAGTGATCAGAGCTCACAGAATCAAAAGTTATCAAAAGAAAAGGAAAGTACAATGGGGCCAAAATGTATGAAAAGCATTGTTGGGCAAATACTGTGTATATAATATGGATGCACAAACACTCTGATAGTACACAGAAGCACTGCGTTATGTTTAGGGATGGGGTGGAGGATAGGAAGAGCACTCAGAGGCTAGTGTACAGTAACACAAGGGCATACAGAACACAAAAGTACACAGACACTAACTATTAACTAAGAACAGCAACAAAGCCTCTAGTGAGGACTGCATTGCAGGTCAGAAAGAAGGGTCCGGCTGCTTCTTCTCATCTAATTGTCTTAATTTTACTCATTAAAACCTGAAATAAAGAAAAAGGGTGAAAATAACCCAGAGACCAGAGTTTGTTGCATTGGTTGAAAAATAACTTTATTTCGAGAGACTGGATAAGTAATTCAAGTGTTTTTTTTAACTTCCTGAAAAACAACTAATAATTTAACTATATGTGCAAACGTTTTATGATATGTCGCTGTTGTGAATGTCTCTGGACATGTGCTGGCTGGACAGGAGGTTCTACTGTACACAGAGAGGGGCGGAAGGAGGGGACAAGCCGATACATACTCTTAGAGTTTGATTAATAGGGAATATAATACAAAAATATAGTACTAAAAATAAGATACACTCTACAGACATTCACAACGGCGACTGTCAGAAGATAGGACACAGCGGCTCAGGCACCCGCTGAATGGAAAAGGGGCACTTTAATATTCTGTATGGCTAATACTAAAGCCAATACTAATATTCAATACTTTAATATTCTTTTCTGTATGTTTAACAATAGTGGGTACTGGCTTAATTCGTCCCTGCTCCCGTTGTTAGGTGTTAATGTGTTGTTAAGTGTGAATTTGTACCTGTTTCCCTGAGGTCTGGCTTTTTTTCTGGAAAACCATAACTCTGGTCTTGTCCAGATTGACTGTCGGCGTCCAGGTCTGACAGTGCTTCTCCAGCAGTGCCAGGTTCTGGCGCAGCCTCTGTTCTGTGGGCGACAGCGGGACCAGGTCGTCTGCAAAGAGCAGGAACTCAATTTCCATAATTAATGCAGATCAGTAAATCAAGGGACAAAACAACTATTGCGCCCGAGTCCTCAATGGGCTTTGACGTGCTAATGCATTGGTTTAACAGTCCGGGTGTGGCAAGCCTCTAATGTTTAACCTTTAACTGTTTTTCCATCTACTGTATTGCTTTGAGATGCCACTTTTAAAGGTGATATGTAAAATAAAGTTTTTTATTATCGTTATAGAGAAACATGATCAGATTTTCCCT
This sequence comes from Lepisosteus platostomus, assembly GCF_059453375.1. NCBI lineage: Eukaryota > Metazoa > Chordata > Actinopteri > Semionotiformes > Lepisosteidae > Lepisosteus > Lepisosteus platostomus. The sequence goes on along the minus strand of NC_142612.1, from coordinate 48,414,299 downwards.
GGTTCAGAAAAAAAGATCTAAAGTGCTACACCTAACTTTCTTAATTCGATGTATTTAAAGCAGTGAACTACTGTAGGTGTAACATAACATTCAGAAATACAATCGAGAATAGTTTTGTGGTGTTTGTTTAGATGAAACGTTCCTAAAACGTATAACGTAACAAAATTAAAGACGATTAAAATCTGTAATCTTTCCACTTGTACTGTAAGTCATCGGAAAGCTTCTGCTTTGTGTAAGGATGGTATCAAAAAGCAATCTTAAGTGGTGAGAAAGCTGTACTCAATGTATTTAAGGGACTTAAAAGTAAAAGGAGATGCTTCATATTGCTTGACTAATTTAAAAAACTAAGTTATAAATGCAGTTATAAATCCCTCGGAGCCGTGCCGGTTGTAAATATCAAAATATACATTCGTCCCGGGCAGAGGCCGAAGAGCGCCCGGCTGGGGTGCGCGGGGAAGAGCAGGACAGGAGTGAAAGGCGGGGTTTAGGAAGGCGTACAGTCTGGGCAGGTATAGATTACACTTTTCTAAAACGTATTTGAAAAATAAAAACAATTACAATCTAATCCTTCCACGTTTGATCCCAAAATCCCAAGAAAAATAAATCTAAACGGGTAGAAAGCTATGCTGAAAGTTTATTAAGATACTTAGAAGACAAAGATACTGTATCAATTTATGTTGCATTAGCCTGATTCTGATTATAAAAACACATATATTTAAACCCGCGTTTGCGATTTAAATCAAAACACGATTTAAATCAATATAAATGTTTATATTGTAACGCATACTGTCCAGCCTCCATTTCTCTATAAAAATGTACTCTATTACACACACACACACAATAGAAGCAGGAAGCAGAAGCAGGGACCATTGTCAGAAGGGAAGAAGGTGACTATTCATTGTTATCAAAAATGACTTAGAATCGATCATGTTGTGATATTTTGAAATATAAAAGTCAATTGATTGTCCATAATATTGCTATTCTATTTTTTCGAAGAAATGTTTGTTAAGAGAAAAGTCCAGCACCAGCTGGATTTGAACACACAACCCGTAAGTTGGTAATCAGGCACATAGACCAGTGGGCTACAAGGGAAATCGCGTAAAGAGAGGGGCGAAACAGCCCTACACAGCCCTGTCGCAGTACACAGCTATAATCATATCGTTATTAAATTCTTTAGATACGCGATTCCATATTATATTAGCAGAAAAGCTTAAAACTACCACTTTTTCACACGCTATTTCACAAGCTAGTTAAATACTTCGATGCTTAAAATCGTTAAGGAGAAATGGAATACCGGTGTGTATTTTTCCTTTAAAGTACCGATTCCTGGAATCTGACTGGCTGACACCCTTCTGAAGTGGTTCCATAAAATCTGGTATACGGAAAAGAAAGCGTTGATAAAAAAGCCTGGATTCTCATGTATCTCATACAAGTATCTTTTAATACAGTCTTTGCTGTGCTCTTGAGGATCCTTGTGATATTTTGAGCTCTAGTTGAATGATAAGTGTCGCATTTTAAGAGCTTGTACAAATGTGCTAAAGAAATTATACTTTGAGTATACAGCTTGTCCAAAGTCATTCATTATTAATACTATTAGTAATATCTTCTGTAAAGGCTTTGATGCATAAATATTTCTGATAAAGGTAGGTTGTGTACTTTTGTCCAACTGAGCAATCTTGCTTTCATAAAATATACCAACATTTTAATGACTGATGATTAACATGCTGTAATACACAGTTCAAAATTAAAAGCTCAAATGCTGTACATGAGAGGTTAAGCTCCCCCTGGCGGTTTTACAAGGTGACGCCGGATACTTTCCGGCATGACGTCAAATGACGCGTTTAACCGCATGATACTGCGTGATACCGCGACACGCCCACCGGGGTATGCCGCGAAATACCCCACCCATTTTGAATGGCTGCATCTGTATCTGCGGCTTTCAGTATTTTAGTATTTAGCCAAGCACACACAAGAAAACCCTCAAATGTTATTGAGCTATTTTGATTGATTTAAGCAAATCAATGTAAATCAGAATTTAACAATACACAGTATAAAATAAGCATGCAATAAAGCTATAAAATTTGATATTTTCTACAGAGCAGACACTTCTAACATGCTCCTGTTCTATGATAGTGAGTGTGATTGAAGTCTCTGGGGCAGCACACTGAAGAGTTAATGAGAGATTCAAAACATACATGTTCTTTCATCATTATTGCCTGACATTTATTTTCTAATCAGGAAGCTCCCCTGTAATTGAAGACAAAAGACACATTTTAAACTACACTGCAGCATATGACAATTAATCTTAATTAAAGGTTTAAAGTGACCCAGCCTAAATGAATAAGAAAAAAAGTTAATTAAAGTATTTTCAATAGAAAGTTATGTATTTTCTGTATAATTAACATGTTAGTTACTGATGCTGTGTATAAAACTGCTTAAACAGGTATTTTAAATTTGAGTCACTAAATAGGATGAACCAAATTTACATTTCTATGTAAAAATCTTTCTTAATATTGAAGATAATTAAATAATGTTATGCTTATTATGCCAATCAGTACTGCTGTAACAGATTCATTGATGTCAGATTTTTTGTAGCTGTTGTTTCCTGACATACATATTTGATGGGTTCTACAAATAAAAAGTGCAACCTGGATTATGTTAATGAGGAGTCACCATTTTGTCAAATATGAAGTCAGTGAGTTGTAAGAAATGCCTTTTCATAGCTTAACCTCCTCATCCTCTTCTATTTTTCTTGTTTTTAGAAGGATACCCTGCATAGTAAAAAGCAGATGTAATCATATTAGTAGTCAACAGGCTGTCACTATGGAGAGTGCAAGGTATAAGTTATAACCAGTCATTTTTTGGATGCACTCCAGCTAACTAAGCAAATTCAAGTGTCCTAGGCAGCAGGTGGTGGGTTTGCAGTTAAGCTATACACCAGATAATAAGAGACCATAGTAACTGGCATGCAGAGATCTCTCTATATCCTGTTTTGCTGGAAGGGATAGTAAATCAGTGATCAGAGCTCACAGAATCAAAAGTTATCAAAAGAAAAGGAAAGTACAATGGGGCCAAAATGTATGAAAAGCATTGTTGGGCAAATACTGTGTATATAATATGGATGCACAAACACTCTGATAGTACACAGAAGCACTGCGTTATGTTTAGGGATGGGGTGGAGGATAGGAAGAGCACTCAGAGGCTAGTGTACAGTAACACAAGGGCATACAGAACACAAAAGTACACAGACACTAACTATTAACTAAGAACAGCAACAAAGCCTCTAGTGAGGACTGCATTGCAGGTCAGAAAGAAGGGTCCGGCTGCTTCTTCTCATCTAATTGTCTTAATTTTACTCATTAAAACCTGAAATAAAGAAAAAGGGTGAAAATAACCCAGAGACCAGATAAACAACAGAGAGAAGAGAATCTTATCCCAAACGAAAAACTGCACTGAAAGCAAAATAATCTCTCTTTTTTAAAATACAAAGGAACACCAGTGCTAAAACAAATGCACCCATAAAACAGAACAAGAAAAGAAAAATACTGCTGAGGGAACTCACAAAGAAAAAGCATAGTATTGTCACAGGGAGGACATGAGGGGTGTCCAAGCGAGTCCTGTTTAAAACAGAATGTTGGCTCAGCTGATATTGCACTTACGTGCAAAAGTGATGGTTTATTAGGACAATGCTCCCCACAAACAATTACTTATGCCAAAAAAAACAACAACAAAATGGAACAAATATACACAAAAAAACTCATAAACCCTTCCTCTAAGAATTAGAGACCAGGAGTCCTACCACGCTAAGGTCCTATCAGCTCCCCTCTGCAGCTACAGCAAGACTAAGGTCCCCCTAGATCTCCCCCCCTCTCCTAAATAGGTACTGTATAGCCTTGCCACCTCAGACAGTACCACTGTTACATAATTATTGAGCTGCATTTCCCCAAGAGAAACTAATTTCCAAACATAGCAATCCATTCATTCTTTTAAACAATAGTGTATACAGAACGTACAAAAAAAAATACCAACCTGAACACATTTTACTCATTTGTAACCATCTGTATAAATGGTACTTCCTTTACAGGAAGATGTGCACATGCACCACTCAGCATTGACACTACAAAGCCAAGCTAAAAGCGGGTATCGGGTTTAGACCAATGAGACCACCATACCCGGAAGTCAGACTGCAACACGGAAAAAGACGACAAACAAACAGTCAGAGCACTCTCTCACACAGCTAAGTACTAATATACAGAAACATAACGATAGACCTTCAGAGTTTGTGTTTGTGTCTCTACTGTAGCGGTGAGGCTTATTAATAAGGCAGAATTAAGTGTTTCTGAGCTTTCCCAAATTAGGCCTAATTTCTCTGTTCATCTCTGTGGTGCAGCCACAGAGAAAGAATTCATGCAAGCTGATTTAAGATGTTTTCTTGTGATAAGAAACCAGCTCCCAAAGGGGGATGCACTTAGCTAAGCCTGGCTATCATGATCAATGGTCATCCATTGGCGCCTATCTGTCTAGGGAGTGCGAGTTGGACATCTGGATTGCATTCCTAAGTGTCAGGAGTAAGTGACTCATATCTCACCTTGATCAACCAATCAGGGACTGGTAGGGCCGAGTAACCCACGTGGGACTCTGATGCCCATGGAACTTTCAGCCAATCAATGAGCTGAAGTTCCTCCAGGTAAAAACAGGCAACACGGAGATTCAGGGAGAGTCAGTAAGATTCAGAAGGGATTCTGGAGAGGATTCTGTGGACTGTTCTAAAGGGAATTCAAAGGAGAATTCCAGGGCAGGACGGCCCAGGAGCAGAAGGCTCCCAAGGGCAGGACATCCTCGCAGCGCGCCTCCTGACCATCCTGAGACTCAGCCCGGACAACCACGGAACGGCCAGTGTGTCTGAGTCCCAGAACTTTCCTTTGTTCTAAGAGTCTAGAGTGGAGGTTGCCAGAGAGTAACCAGCAGCAGGCCTCGTGAACAGGTCAGAACTGTGGACAGCTGAATCGCTATTCAGAACTAGCTCTTCATCAGGAACGAACCGGTCCTCTTCCTGACTTGCTGGGACCCACAGTCATCTTTTCTCCTGTGCACAAACTTTGCTAGTTAAAGCCAACAATGAGCATCAGCAGCGCACCGTCGCAAGCCGCACAGCACAGCCTGGCACCGAGCCAGAGAGCGCGGATTGGACAGCAACAGCCTGCAACTGTTTCTTTGTGCCCGCAGGAGATCTGAATCCCCAGAGATTGGATGAGTATTCAACTTCAATGCATTACAGCTCGAGAATTCAATTGTTATCCCAACCAGTTGATATCAATTTAATTCCTAAGGGTTATGTACTTGTTTCGAGTATCTAATGTAGAAGTTATAACCAAGTTCATTTACGAAACGGTCTAAATGAATGATATACGGAACGTATGTCCTCTTGATATGTGTAACTCTTTGTAACTGACTGAATATATACCTTTTGTATTCTGATAACCCTCTCGATAAGATCTGTTAGGTTTAATGCATATTCTATGTATTAATAAATGTATCCTCGTGTATTAGTACCTGTGTGTGCGCGTTGTTTGAGTTATGTCGCATGGTTGGATTCTAAAGCCATCAAAAGAATCAACTTTGTGATTTACTGCTACAATTAATAATTGTCTCAGTAAATGCCCAAACCCTACAGAACTGGTGCCTTCAGAGAGCCAGTTTTCTTACATATTTGGCGTCCCTGAACGGCTATGAATCACTACACTACAGATAACAGGAACTGATTTTGAAATAAAATGTGGTAATTTTTTGTGTGTATGAAGTAAGCAACTGCTAGCCAAGCCCTGAGTGTGCACCATCATGAGCTAGCTAGCCGGCAAGAAAGTATGTATGAAAGTGTGTAACTTAAGGTGAATAATGCGTGTTGTGTGCTGTACCATCTGCAGATGGTGACAGAGATCCCCCTGTCACAAGTATATTTATATAAATTAGATCATCACTTCACTAATGTCATACACAATTATATGTGTAGAATATATTGTGCAAGAATTATTTTCTACACAAGAAAAATAAAAATATGCACATTAATAAAGAGTTTGTGAAATTTCTCCACAGTCTATACTCTTTGCTGCGTAAAAATACATTTTTCCATCCCATTTATTTTTGGACCTATTTCCTTCTAGGCTTTTTAATATAAAGTACATTGCAATGAAATATCTGTGCTATTTCTGATTTTACAAACAATACATAAACAAGGATTTTACATTCCTACATTACATATGCATATTCTTCTGTAAAGGAATAAAGTCTGTAGGATTTAAAGGCTTCTTGCTAATTTGTTTCTGCTTTTATGGAGAGCAACTCTGCAGGAGAGATTAAATTTCTTTGGTTTCTTAAGCCCCTGAGGCACTAAAGTGATAAAGGAAGTGTTTGTTTGATAAGGAGGTTGAGGAGCCTGGTGATAAATGGCAGACCCTAACTATGCCCATGCAGAGTTGTGTCTCTGTGTTAGGCAGTGTCTGTATCAACTTTGGTTATATTTATGCTACACATAATGAAATCGTTGCATCTCTATGAAAAAGTTCAGAATGTTGGTTTAGCAGTCATGGACTTTATCTAGGTCTGTCACGATCATTACTCCTCCTCTTAAGGGCGCTCCAGCCCTTCCTCGTTCTGTTCCATTCCCCACACCTGTTCCTTATTCTAGCCCCTCTTTAGTTCCACCTTTAAAGCCAGACGCAGGCGTTTGCCCTAGGCTTGTCATTGAATCCCGTTTCATGAGAGCCCGAGGTCCTGGCGCGTCTGGCTCCATTATGGTTTTAGTTTCCTGTTCCTGATTCCCGTACCAGTTCTGGTTTTTAATTACTTTGGATGGATCCCCTAGTCTTGGACTCTGCCTCCCGTATTGGATTCCCTTTTGGATTTATGCTTGGATTGTTCGCCCCGGACTCACTTCCCCAGGACACCTGTTCACCTCGGACACGCCCCCCTGTCTCCTGACTCACTCCTGCATGATATTTTTCCCTATTGTTTCTTCACCTTCCGGATCATGTCGTCCGCATAGGGCCCGGAAAGAATTGTTCGTGACAAGGTCTTTGTGTTAACCCTTATCAATGTTATTGTGTATTGTGTATTATGTATGAACTTTTTAACCGCTTGGGAAAAAAAATCAAATAGTGAATCCACTGGACAATCTCCTGTCCATTTCCTTTACATTGCTTCTCTGATGTAATTGCTTTGAAAACAACAGATCTGTTCATGATTTGCACTGCTTCTTCATTTAAAATCTATACTGTATATATAAATCTAATGTGATAGAACTTAAAATCCTGTTTAAACATGTTCAAGGAAATACATAATATTGACCCTGGGAGTGAAATCTAATTAGGTTAATTGAAAAGAACATGAGAAGATAACCAATAAGTTATTTAAGTTAATGTTGCACAAATACTAAATACTTTTTTAATTTACTGTAACAATTAGAAATAGAAACACTAAATTGCAAGAGTGCTTTGGTGCCTGTTAAAAATATCAAATAATCAAATATAGGAATTTACAGTCTCACACATGGATTCTTAATATACAGTACACAATTTGTTATAACAACAAAACATGCACAAAAACAAACATAATATAATATTTCAGCTATGATCTATTGTGATACAAAAGGCTGATCATTCAGTTAGCGATAACAAAAAGTTAAGAAGTTCAGAGTTACAAGATCATTTTAACATGTGTGACGAGAGGTAGGCAAAACATGTGGGAAGCATGGTGTGGTATTAGGAAAGGAACATAGACAGAAAGGTGTCCAAAACATAGTCCAGATCAGTGGTCAAAAGCAAAGCATGGTTCAAAACCAGAGAGATACAGAGATGCAGCACAATGAAGGCACCAAGGAATTCCAGAATCATATTTAAGAGTTTCAAAGCACAAAGGGGGATTTCCAAGAGAACAGGAGAGGATTAAGGTAGAGTGAGGGTCAAGTATTCAGGTAGAAACAACAGCAAGAACTCAGGAGCAAAGCTGACACAAAACTATGCTCAGAGCTTAATTCTATACCAGAGCACAAAGCACTCCCTAGTCAGAGCTTAAGTAGCCTACTTGACCTGAGAAGGGGTAGGATGTAATTACTCATAGGTGAAACAAACTTCCTGTCTAATTGCATATCCACAGCAACTGGATTTGTCTAACAGGGGAGCATAGACCTGGTCAGCTGCCTTAGAAATGCTAGCTAGCTACAAATGCAGCCATTCAAAACAAGCAGGGTACGCTGCGGTATAATGCAGCGGGCGTGTCGCATCAAAACGTGGTATAACGCGTCATACTGCAAATTACCAAATGCAAATTAGATTATGTTAATAGTATCTGGAATCACCTTGTAAAACCGCAAGGAAGAGCTAATAAAGCTTAACCTCTCATGTACAGCATTTGAGCTTTTAAATTTAAACTGTGTATTACAGCATGTTAATCAATATACATTAAAAAGTTGGTATATTTTATGAAAGCAAGATTGCTCAGTAGGGCAAAAGTACACAAGCTACCTTTATCATAAATATTTTAATTATGCAGAAATATTTTATGCATCAAAGTCTTTACCAAAGATATTACTAATAGTATTAATAATGAATGACCTTGGACAAGCTGTAAACTCAAAGTATTACCCTGGTCCACATTCTTTGTAAACAAAAAGACCATTTTTTAATTGACAAAAAGTAACACCACAGCTTTTCAGTGATCCGATCACACATTCGTTTCCAATCATACAAAGTAAGTTTTGAGAATCTCCGATTAACCATGCCTTTCACATGCTCATAAACGATGTTAATTTAGGAACATAAACACATTATGTAAACTGTATATTGCTGGTATTGGTAGTTTAAAGAAAAAATACACACCAGTATGCCATTTCTCCCTAAACATTTTAAGCATCACAAGTCTTACATGTGGTTATTTCGGAAACGTTTTTACATGCTCCTTCTGATCATATTACTGTACATTTATATACTTTGTGAAAAGTGATCGTTTTAACCTTTTCTGCGAATATGTTTGTTATCGGAGTAAACAAAGCATACTTTTAGAATTTGGTTAATAGGGAATATGATATGGAATCGCATATCTAAACAAATTAATAACGATATAATTATATTCATGCACTGTAACACAAACAGTAGTATATATGTACTGCTGTTCCACTGGTTTAAGTGACTGACTTATAAGCTAGAGGTCGGGTGTTCACATCCAGCTACTGCCACGAGTTTTCTTTTAACAAACATTTCTTTGAAAAACTAAAATAGCAATATTATGGACACTCTATTGATTTTTTTATATTTATAAATATCACATGTTCGTACTGCATGTACACAGCAGTACCGCAGGGTGTAGGACGCAAATTGACATGAGCCCGAAAGCATTTAAAATCTCTCTCTCTCTCTCTCGAATTTCACTTCACTGTCTAAGTCTCTGTGTCTGCATTGTTTGTAAACAAACCGGTTTCACAGGTATTTTCAAAGTAGAACAGGGCAAGTCTTCCAATCAAAGACACACACTCAACCTTCCCCCACGGACACATGTTTGCTTAGAAAAACAGATTCACAACGCGAAGCTGTGTCAGTCTTCTGTGTAAAAAAAATCGGTTTGAATACCATGGGTGCTGTTTTTAAGACCCTGCTGAGTCAAGTATAGGAATTTTCCTGCTTTCAGCAGTATTGTGTATATAGTTGACCCTTACCTGAATGAAAACAGGACATAAAGAAAAGGTTTCAGAAATCAAACAAATCTTTATTCCTGTGCTTACAGCCTGAGTAATTGGAGGCCACTCTATTATGCTTCCTATGGTGATATACAGGTTTTTCGCACAAAGCAGTATTGAGCAGTATTTCTCGCGTTGTGAACATGTGTACACAGTGGTCCCCCCAGGTCCCAGTTAGTGCATAATTATGCATCGGAGAAAAAGGTTTTAAAAAAGATAATTAGCTCACTGATAGTTTTATGTGCAAGCTGTGAACATTTTCACAAGTCGTAGTCTTTAAAATGCATTTGGTTTGAAGGCTTTCTGTGTTTCCCTTCCGAAGATATGAACAAAAGAATATTCGAGCTTGGTCAAAAAATGGCTTAAAAACAACATATTGAAGGCTGTGAAAACAGTTACAGTGTACTTTGTACACACAGCAAGTGTTTTCGTAACTCTAGGAGGTTTCGTGAAAAAGCTACAAGCGTGCCAATATCATTTTCGAACTTACTTTACTTTAAAGCTTACTTTACTCCAGTCCTGTTCAATCTATTGGAAAAAAGAAAAGAAAAGCGTCTGATGGTCATAAACAATATCAATTTAGGAACAGCATCAGAGATATTTTTTTAACTGCACTACATCAGAAAGAATACCATAACGTTTCTTTTTTTATTCCCTGGCGGAAACGGGCTTCCATAAGGATCAGTATAGCTTCTGGGAAATATATTTTTCCTGCATTAAAGTTTAACTCGTTCAGAGCGCCCTACATAACAAACTCAAAGCGTTTCATTTTGAGCTGAAGACCCTCACACCTGAAGAAGGATTCACAACTGAAATGTTGCAGGCTGACATGTCTACCCACCAAAGTAAATGTATTGCAGTAAATGTTCAAATCATTATATCTAATTTTTTTATTTTTTTTACAAATTAAAAAAATCGTTTGCCCAGCCTAAGAGGAGGGGTCTGCTCTCATTGACAGCTGACACTCCTCCATACGCTGAAGTGAAAAATTAATTCCGCCAATGTAAACGTCGTATATACAATTTGTTGATAATAAAAATGTTAAGTTCTCTAAAACTTTCTCGGTCAAGTATGATAATTTACCTAGGGAGCTGTGTAAGCATGCATAGGCAGCAAAAGATCAGGTAAACTGGGAAGAAAACGCTATTAGAGAAAATGTTTCAGATGTAAAGAACACAGATCCCCAATGCAATTTCAAGCAAACCTCAAGCAAACCTTCAAGCAAAAAAGTCAATAGAGTGTCCATAATTTTGCTGTTCTGCTATTGCTATTTTAAATTTTCAAAGAAATGTTTATTTGTTAAAAAAAAAACTTGAGGCAATTGCTGGATTGGACACCCAACTTCACATGTGTATATACTACTGTTTGTGCTACAGTACATGAATATAATTATATCGTTATTAGTTTCTTTAGATACGCGACTCCATATTATATTCCCTATTAATCAAATTCTAAAAGTATGCTTTTGTTTACACCGATATCGAGCATATTCACAGAAAAGCCTTTAACTATCACTTTTCTCACAAAGTACTGTATATAAACGTACAGTAACATGGTCAGAAGGAGCACGTAAAAGCGTTTCTGAAATAACCACATGAAAGACTTTGATGCTTAAAATGTTTTGGGAGAAATGAAATACTGGTATGTATTTTTTTCTTTAAAATACCAATTCCAGCAATATACAGTTTACATAATATATTTATGTCCCTGTAATGTTGCCATAGCCGGCCCAGGGACGCCAAATTAAATGTAGTGGGCTCTCTGAAGGCACCAGTTCTATAGGGTTTGGGCATTTACTGGGACAATTATTAATTGTAGCAGTAAATCACAAGATTGATTCTTTTGATGGCTTTAGAATCCAACCATGCGATATAGTTCAAACAACGCACACACACAGGTACTAATACACGAGGATACATTTATTAATACATAGAATATGCATTAAACCTAACAGATCTTATCGAGAGGGTTATCAGAATACAAAAGGTATATATTCAGTCAGTTACAAAGAGTTACACATATCAAGAGGACATACGTTCAGTATATCATTCATTTAGACCGTTTCGTAATTGAACTTGGTTACAACTTCTACATTAGATACTCAAAACAAGTACATAACTCTTAGGAATTAAATTGATATCAACTGGTTGGGATAACAATTGAATTCTCGAGCTGTAATGCATTGAAGTTGAATACTCATCCAATCTCTGGGGATTCAGATCTCCTGGAGGCACAAAAAAACAGTTGCAGGCTTGTTGCTGTCCAATCCGCGCTCTCTGGCAAGGTGCCAGGCTGTGCTGTGCGGCTTGGGACGGTGCGCTGCAGATGCTCACTGACCGGCTAGTTAGTGTTGGCTTTAACTAGCATAGTTTGTGCACAGGAGAAAAGATGACTGTGGGTCCCAGCAAGTCAGGAAGAGGACCGGTTCGTTCCTGGTGAAGCGCTAGTTCTGAATAGTGATTCAGCTGTCTACAGTTCTGACCTGTTCACGAGGCTTGCTGCTGGTGCTAACCTCAGGTGGATCCTCTGGTTACTCTCTGGCAACCTCCGCTCTAGACTCTTAGAACAAAGGAAAGTTCTGGCACTCGGACACACTGGCCATTCCGTGGTTGTCCGGGCTGAGTCTGAGGTGCGCTGCGAGAATGTCCTGCCCTTGGGAGCCTTCTGCTCCTGGGCCGTCCTGCCCTGGAATTCTCCTTTGAATTCCCTTTAGAAAAGTCCACAGAATCCTCTCCAGAATCTTACTGAATCTTCTGAATCTCTCAGGCTCTCTGTGTTGCCTGTTTTTACCTGGAGGAACTTCAGCTCGTTGATTGGCTGAAAGTTCCATGGGCATCAGAGTCCCACGTGTGTTACTCGGCCCTACCAGTCCCTGATTGGTTGATAAACGTGAGATATGAGTCACTTACTCCTGACACTTAGTAATGCAGTCCAGATGTCCATCTGGCACTCCCTAGACAGAGAGGTGCCAATGGATGACCATTGATCATGATAGCCAGGCTTAGCTAAGTGCATCCCCATTTGGGAGCTGTCCCTTATCAAAAGAAAACATCTTTAAATCAGCCTGCATAAATAGTTTCTCTGTGGCTGCACCACCGAGATGAACAGAGAGATGAGGCCTCATTTGGGAAAGCACAGCAACACTTAATTCTGTCTTATTAACAAGCATTGCCGCTACAGCAGGATTTGAGCTACAGACCACAAAAAAACAGGATTCACTTTTTTCACATATTGATGATAATGATATCAATAGCAGTTTGAAAATATTCATTGTTATTAATAAATGTCTTAGATTCATATTTTTCATATATTTAGAAATATAAAAAAGTCAATAGAGTGTCCATAATATTACTATTTTAGTTTTTCAAGAAATGTAAACTAAAAAGAAAACCCGTGGTGATATGTGTATATACTACTGTTTGTGTTACAGTACATGAATATAATTATATCGAAGTGGAATATCCTGCTTTGCACACATCAAGACAATATCCAAAACAACTTTTACAGGCTGGCGGTTTCTCTCTATAAATGAAATGTTAGCATCCCCCTGTAGTTGATTTAGCTCTGTCCCACAGCTGTGTGGCGCATGGCCACCATGTATGCCTCTGACTTGCTAAGTGCTATATGATGCTCTTTACTGTTCTTATTTTTTTAACAAGCCTGTCTAAAATATTTACAATTTTTAAATCCTTCTCTACTGAACACTAACTTGGTATGCATCTCTGGGAAGTGTCTGCAGACTTTGCAGTACACTGTATAGGGGTTTTGTGCATTTACTGGGACAATTATTAATTGTTGCAGTAAGCCACAAAATAATTATTTGATGGCTATTAGAAAACCAACCTTGCGAAATAACTCAGCAATGCACACACGAATACTAATGCATTAGAATACATTTATTAATACATAAAATGTGCATATAAACATAACAGAACTTATAGTGAGGGTTAGCAAAACACAAAAGGTATGCAGTATTTTCAATTACAAGGAGTTACAAACCAAAAGAGACATACATTCAGTATACCATTCATTTATGCCGTTTCGTTTAATGAGCTTTGATTACAACTTCTACACTACTCAAAAGCAAGTATGTAACTCATAGGAATTAAATTGACATCAACTGGGGTTGAGGTAACAATTGAATTCTCGAGCTGTAATGCAGAATGTTGAATACTTATCCAATCTGTGTGGATTCAGATCTCCCATGGACACAAGGGAACAGCAACAGGCTGTTGCTGCGTCCAATTAGCGTCCTCTGGCCCAGTGCCAGGCTGTCCTGGTTCGGCGTGAGGTGGGGGAGAAGGAGGGAGAGATTCCTGCTGTGGCACGCTGGCAGTGGGCTCTCTGAAGACCGGCTAGTTAGTCTTGGCTGAACTAGCAAGTGTTTGTGCACATGAAAAAGTGACTATGGGTCCAACAAGTCACACTCTTTAGAAGGGAAGAAGACCGGTTCGTTCCCGATATAACGCTAGTCCTGAATGCTGAAATTCAGCTGTCGACAGTTCCAACTGTAGTTCACTCGTTGATCAGGCGAGCGTTTGCGGTGGGGTTCCCGGCGGTTAACGAGGCTTGCTGCTGGGCTAACCTCGGGTGGAACATTTGGTTACGTGCGGGCGACCTCCGGTCTCGACTCTTGGAACAAAGTAAAGTCCTGGCACTCGGACTCACTGGAGTCACGTGATTGTCTGAGCTAAGTCTAAGAATGTTCTGGAGGGGCACCTTCTGGGTCCTGTGCTGCCTCTTTTATCTGGAGGAACTACGGTCGTTCATTGGTTGAAAGTTTCACAGGCATTTGAGACCCACATGGGGTTGTCCTGCCCTACCAGTTCCTGATTGGCTGATTGAGGTGGGGGATGAGTAACAATGCACTCTGACCTTAGGGTTGTTAACCTTAGGATAAGACTCTCCCTTGGAATCTCCCAGACAGTAAGGCACCAGAGATGACCATTTATTAGGGTGGCTGGAGAATCTCAGCCTTGGTAGTTGTTCCTTATCAGGAAACTCTATCAGACAGAAAAACACCTTAAATCTGAACTAAATGGAATGGCCTCTCTGTGTCCAGCACCACTGAGATGAGGGAGAGAGGGACTGGCAAGGGAGCAGCAAACATAATACCTGTATTAATAAGCCTTGCAGCTACAACTGCATCCTTAGCTATACTGTATTCTAGCCATTTAAATTGTTCATATTACTTTATCAAAAAACACCGTGCCTTTCCTAGTGTCATTGCTGGGAATGATTGCAACTTGGGTTGAGTGGCTGGTTCATCAATGGCAGACAAATCTGTTGGTGGTCTTGTCACTCGTCTTTTGAGGCTGAAGGTAGACTCGCCTCAGATGAAGAAATTATGGTTGTAGTGTTCACCCCCGTCATCTCCACAGCAGCCTGTAGCATCTCACGTGTCTTATCATTTGTTTCGGGGCTGGTCTGGTCGTTTAAACGTGGCTTTTTGAAAAACATAGATATATTCATTTGCTTTGACATTGGCTATTGAACCACAAACCTAGCACAAGATAGCTCTAAGAGTGTCTGATGATGACGATAGCCAATTAGGCTACAGCTACGCATGCACTGCCCCACTGCAATTTTATTATTGGTAAAAAAAATACAGTGAGCCAATAGTAAATTAAAATCAAATCATGTAACATAAAAAAGCAAATCATGTAACGCAAACAAGAAATCACACACACAAAAAAAATGTAATTACCTTGAATTGATTGGGTAGGCCTAGGATCAATCAGGGTGGGCCACTGGTGATAATGGATTATTCATGAAGGTAGAGGCACTGGATCTTTAGTAAAGGCATAGACACTGAAAGCAGTGACGTTTGATTTTTATCAAGTCAAACACAGCATCTTTCATGAGTTAAACAGACATAAGTCTGTACCAAGCAGTCAGGAGCTCATTTTCAAATCTCATACAAATTGTAGCAACTTCTACAGCATAGTGGTACCTATTACAATATTGGGGATTCATTTGGAATTTGTGGTCTACACGTCCAGAGAAGAATGCTACATACTTTTGCACAACACTGATTACAGCAGCAGTCTAGTTTTCCTTAGATTATGGACTAATCCTAGTCCAAGAGGCCCACACAATATCGGTTTTGGTTTATTCCCAGCTGTAAATTACACAACTAAATTCATTATTGACTTAATAATAGGATCAATTTGAGCTGTTACGGCAAATCCAATCAAGCAACTTGTTAGTTCAATTATAGCTTCAATTAGGTAATTAAGCTTAGCTGGAATTAAAACCAGCAGATGTGTGGTCCTCTATAAAGGATCAGGGACCCCTGCCTTAGAGGACTCATACATCTCACTACTGATGAGTTTCAATTTTGTTTAACTTCTGAAATCTAATTCTAAGGCTATGAACTGGTAATGATTTTAGTTTAATTTACTGAGAAGCATTAAAAACACAACTTAATGTTATTGGGTTCAACACTTCTTTGTACCTTTTCTTATAATTAAAATGAAAATCAGTACAATTCACACATGTTCTTGTTGTGTGGCTTCTTCTCAGCTAGTATTTGATCCATTATATCTCAGGTATCTTCTAGCCTCCTGAAGTTGCTTAGCATACAAACAGTATTTAGTGAACCAAAAGACAGGTCCAGTAATGCTGGCTTGAATTATGAAGATGATGAATATCATCACATAACAACAAGTAGTATACCAGTATGAAATCTTTCTCTAAAATGCATTTTAGAAGATTGATTATTTTATAAGCTTTTTACAGTGCTGCATATAGGCATTTTTTAAAATCAGTGCTGTTTTTGTGTGTGTGTTTCTCTTCCATATGTCAATTAATAATCATTGAGCTATATTACACCTGGTTGTGGCAGCTGTCAATTGGTAGGCAATAATGTCGTTGGTTGACACTGATTATACCCATTATATACTATATAGACAATAATTAGGTATTATGTATAACATGAGAGTACATGCAGTCTATTGTGGGGGGATTGCTGTTATTATTGAAATCTAAGTTAGTTTGGTAACCCTATCAACATTGACTGTAGATGCAACTTCCCTTCTGTGTTGTTTTATTTCAATGAAGAACAAATTGTCATCTAATATGAGGTGATATTACCAAGACAAACTGTTAGTGTTTAATTCATGCTGTAGAATGGAAATAATATACAATATGTAGAATTTGTAATTAATGCAGGCTGACTTATAATAATCACACAGGAACGTTGACGGACACTTAAACATTTGTAAGAATTATTAAAACGTATCATTGTGAGACGGATGATCATGATTTTGTGCTTTTTTTCAGATGTTCCATCAAATCCCTATGCAGTGCGGCTGAGCTCAGTATCTCAGAGATGGGCCACCGTGTCCTTCATGAAACCAGACTCTCATGGAGGAGTACCTATTGGACACTATCTGGTCAAATACAGGGATATCGGGTTGCAGGACTGGAGAGATGTCAAGTCAAATGGTGTTCAGAGTAAGTGCACCAAGTTGAGCAGTACTGATCCAGCTCCTTGCTACTAATCTACTTAGGAAATGATGACCTTAGTTGTAGCACTCAGCAGGCCACTGGCCTCACTGGCCTAAGCTACTCTAGGCAAGTTCAGCTGGGGTTTGCTGTGATATGGTAAAATATATTATTCTTTTCCCAGGCTGAAGAAATGCTGCCAAAATTAATATTAATATTGTACATGCAGTGTGTGCTTTCTTAGAGAAAAGCATGATAACATCAAACATTAAGTCTTAAAGAACATTTGCAAAATTAAACATGAAGTACAGTATGAAGACACTAGACACACCAACAGATTCATGTCACTGCAGGTTGCAATGAGACATTAAATCATTAAAAGATAATGTAAAGAATAAATAAATTATGGCTTTTAGTAATTATTATAAGCATGGCAAATAATCCTCATGTTAAAGTCAGTTCTGAATTTTGTGAAGAATTATGTGATTTTGAAACAGAATGAAGTGGAAGTAAATTTTCAAAAACAGGTTATGTCATAGCTGTGTTTTTAGTTTGGTATCAACAAGTTCAAAGAAAAAAAATACAGTAATGATCATGACAAAAAAAATGAAATGCTATTCACATTTTTATGTTCACACCTGCCCATTCTAATATACTGTTCACATGAATACTTAATTTTTTGGTGGAAATATAGGGACTTGAATAGCTCTGTATATCTGTCAGAGGAGAGAAAGTAAAGCTTAATTCCCTTCTGAAATTGGAGGGGAATCACAGGAATCTGCCAACACAATAGGATCTCCATATTTAATTCCCCCAATACGTCTTTAGCTTGTAATGCTATCAACATGACAAAAAATTGTCTAAAAGCCAGTAAATCTAAATAAGGCAGAATTATTTTTGACAAAATCAACATAAATACACAAGACAATGTAACCAAACCTTTTGAAGCAATAGGTTATCAGTTCTCATCTAATATTAATGTACAAATAATCATCTGATAGAATATTAAATGTAAACAACTGTTTAGTTTATTTTTTCATACTGCATTAGTCTTCCATTTTCTTCTCTACTCAGAAACTGTTTACACCTTTTGTTGTTTACTAAGCTTCAAAGCTTTGATCAGAGAGGATCAGCAAACAGCAAACTTTGATTTTAAGTCCTAGATGTTGTTGCACTTAGGGAAAGAATGAAGTGGCTCCCCTCCTAGAGTATATGTAAAGCACTTTGGTATCCCTTGGGATGAAACAAACTACTGTACATAAATGCAAAGAGATTATTATCACTACTTTTTAGTTTTTTGCTTAATATAACATGAAGCTATAGAAATCACTTTAAACTTGAAAGATTGAGCTATTTGCTATTTATGAAGACATAGCTGAATAGAACCAAATTGTTGTACACGAATATGTATGAGCAGTTGTAATAGCTTTAGAGCTGTGCTACTGGGTAAAGTAGTGATATGTGCAATTGATATTTCTAGGTAAGTGCATGTTCAGGGCCTATTTTTTGCACTAACAGTGCTAATGACACTGTTTTTAAAACTGCATTATACAGAAGAGTATTATTTGAAACTAGCTTGAGGGTGGTGAAAAAAGATAGATTTCATCACATAAAACATAATTGTATTTTATGATCTTTGAAAGACTAGCTAGGGAAATATAAACCGTACAATATTATGTGGAGTTCCTTCACATTCAAAAAGATTTATTTCACCTGCCACCTTGTAAATATAAGTAAATCCTGTACAAACTGAGATAGAACCTCAATAGATTATGACATCTTCCTTTGACATATCACTAATTATCAAATTACATAGTGACATACTGTACTGTCATAGACTTTGTTTATAAATGGGATTATTTTCTATATCACTTTTTTGTGTTATGGGAGGGACAGTAGCACAGTGGTTAACATTGCTGCCTTGTAGCACTGGGTCCCTGGGTTCATTTGCTGAGGTGCTGTATTTTTGAGGAGTTTGTATGTCCTCCCCATGTTCATGTGGATTTCCATGAGGTGTCCCAGTTTCTTCCCACAGTCCAAAGACATGGTGGTAAGTTTATTAGCTTCTGTAAAAATCAGCCTGATGTGAAATGTGAGTGCTTGTTTGAGTGCTGTCCTGCTTGTGCCTGGTGCTTCAGGGGATAGGCTCTGGGCTACTGTGAACCTTTATTTGATAAGTGGTTATTAAAAGTGATGTGAGGATGTTTTGAGTTATGTTTCATTTCAAAAGTTAATACATAAATGAGTTATTTGACATACTAAACATAATTGAATATTTTAATGGTTTATTGTAGCATTTTAGACCTATGCAGATTGTATACCAGATTTAGGCAGTGTCAGTCTTGAGGAACAGGTGAGTCTGGAACAGGTAAGCACCAGCACCTGAAGAAGAAGTAAAATTAAATTAAATTAAATTAAATTAAATTGGTCCCATTATGCCAGTAAGAAGATGATCGAGCTTGTTAAGAACCAAGTTCAAATGAAGACCTGCAGAGACAATGGCCTTCCATGACTAGGATTGTATTATGCCTATCTGGTCGTCTTTCCATCTATTTCTCTCTTTCCATCTTCCTCATTCCATCTACTATTGATATTTCCATCTGATATGTACTTACAGCTCATGCAGATTGTATTTTTCTCTGTGGCATCAATGCTTACGTTTTTTTCATTTAAAACATTCCCACTTCAAACTCCTAATGAAATGCTTGAATTGCCTTATTTCACTGTTTGTTGCATTTGTTAGTGAGCTCATTTTAAATACATTACAGCATTAAATTAAGCAATATCTGTTGCACTTAAAACATGCATAATAAAGTGATTTGCATGTATTACTAAAGGCTTAATGATGAGCAATTATCCAGTCCATGTGTTAAAATGGTTTGCATTTCAACATATAAACAATGGATAATTTTTTTTTTTTAAAAAGATTGCTTTAACACCCTTTAAGATAAGTCAATTTCAGGGGAACAATAGTAAAATAAATTATGCTTAGAAGAAATGTTATGCTATTTTAGTATGAATTTACAGAAATGTCCTTAATATTTGCACACATCCATTATAACAGTGGGTTAGATGAAAGGACTTTGGAAGACACAACTTAACAAGAAACGGATGTCAACCCAATAAAGTGATTCTGTCTGAAGCTCAGAACAGATTTATCCCACAAGTGAGTAAATGAAAGCAGGCAGGCAGTAGGCCAAATTGTTAAATAAATCAATGATGAAGAATATAAGAAGAAAGAAAACACTTTCTAAAGCGTTAAAAAAAGAACACGGTCCACATAAGGAAAAGAGCTACAGTGAACTTTAGCATAATGTGGCGCAAGCACAGCTCAAAAAGTTTGTTAGAAAGCTCAAGAGAGTGATACAAAGTAATATTGCAGTGAAGACTAAAACAGTCATTTTTAGTAATAAAATAGCAAAGGAAAGTAAAAGATGTAGTAAAATGTACAGAAGCAGAAAAGAGAAATAGAAATAAATGTAAAAATTATTAAATTGAAAGAAAGAATGAAGATCTTGTTGAGAATGTTGACATCCTACAAGAACAAGTAAATCTTGAAGTAAGATTTAAAAACGTCAGCAGTGGGGTTTTTCACCAGGGGTTTGATGTGATGAGGAAGTGTATCTAAAGATGAGGGGCTATCACTCATCATTCACCAGGTATGAACTAATGACTACCAATAAGAATCTGACAGATAATTACCCAACATGTAAACAAAGCTGGCAAAAGCAAAAGCAAAGCCTATAGTGGAAGTACTGTCTCTAATCACAATGAATGACAGCAATTTGAACCAATTAGATCAGCTTTTTAGATCAGGTGGTATTTTTCCACATGTTGCCAATAGTACTCAGTTGTCTCCAAGCCTAGAGATGAGTGTAGTCTCTCATATATGGATATACTTTTTATAGTTTCTTTGCATATATTTTACATAAAAAATACAACTTTTGCAATTGTATGTGCTGGGTTATTGATAAATTATCAACGGACTTTGGAACTTTCCTGAACTGCATTTTCAGATTAATTAAGTGATTGCTTTGTCATATTTTGAATTGGGAAACAGCCTATGAAGCACTGGTTATCTTGTTTCATTTGATACAAGGTTTGTTTTGATGTTTTTTTTTTAATATGCTGGTGAAAATGTATTAAATATGCTTATTTATTTGCTTGTTGGTGTAGATTATTTATAATTAAAGGGGAGTTCCAGTTGGAATCAAAATCAGTCCATGGTACACATTATAAATAAATATTCCTTACATCTCTATAAATCGAGAAACTTTCCAGTAATCTCTCCTGGGTTTCTATCTGTAACAATTTCTTAATATACACTGGACCACTGAGGCTAGTTCTACACCTTATCAGAAGTCACATTCCAGTATATCATCTTCTGTATGCTGCATAATCTTCTCAGACTAATTTGAAGGGAAGCACAAGCCTCTAACAAGTCATTCATTACTTCAAGCATTTATTTCCAACCTACTGTATCTATTTTACGAACATATATATTAATCTCAGACAACCATAACTTCATTACTCTTTGAAAAATTAACTCTTTGAAAAATTAATAGAGAAGGACTTGCCAATGATTCCTATACCACATCCTCAATGCACTATTTAAACTGACTGGTATTAAATAATATCCAGTCATTTCTTGGCAGAGTACTCTTCCTTGCCCATCGAGGACTCCTTATGTCTGCTTGTAATCCCCTGAGTGCTTTTCTCCTGACGTTATGAAGTTTACATCAAATCCAAACCCAATGTGCTGTATATCTGATATACTGTAAATACTGTACAGTATATGAATCTGATACAATGTTATGGGGTCCTCATTTGTTCCCTTTCAGCAGTATTTCTTTGTTTTCCAAACATTTTCTCTCTAGATAATTTGGAAATATTCGTAAAGCTTCTCTTGAACCTTTCATTTAACTCTTATGCATCCAATCTGCAAAGCATACCATCATTTTTCATCAATATTTGAGTTTCTCTTATTAATTTTGGGGGCTCTCGGAGCCCCATTCTTATGCATTGGTGTTTGTTCTTATCCAGGCAGGTTACCCCATTAATGGTCATTTTTTTCTTATCATGTTTTCTGTTTGCTTTAATTAGGGTTTTAATGACCTGATGAAAATATGTTGATTTTATACATATTCACTTTTACTACAAACAAAACTAACTAAAGTTCAGGTGCACAGAATTGCTTTGTAACACAGTTACACTATTACTTGAATGGATTCATATAATTTCAGAATACATAAACCTGACTTTGTAAGGTGCTGTAAGTGAGGCAATTTTAAATATGGATTCAAGCATGAAGATCAAAGACCTTTCAAAGCACCGAAAAATATAGCTTTAGGAGGGTGCTGTTGAGCATGGCTTGGATGTAGATGTGTGTTAGGTGCTCCTGCTTTACTTTTTTTTCCCCACGAACAGGGTAATTTATTTTGTTCTATCTGTAATAGTACTGATATCTGATCCTTCCAGTTTTATTTACTATAAAACCAAGATAAAAAACGATAAAAAAGAAGAGATAATCGACAGAATCCACTCATTTGGATTCCAAATCATTCCAGACCGACAGTAACGTCGCTTCGTGGGAGAGTAATGGCGGACTGACAGCGCTGATGTTGGTGGTGAGCAAGATACAAGCTTATATTAAGTCCTTCAGATCTGAAATCTGAGAGGCAATCGCTAAGCTTCAGAACACCCTTGAATCCTACTGGAGCTGGGTGCAGGAGGTTTAGAGGTTCTTATCTGATATTTCGGAGGGTCATGGGATTAGAGGCCACAAGTAAAACACTTCTGTGGAGAATGAGATGCTTAAACAGAAAGTGGAGGACTTAGATGCAAGAGGTAGGAAAAATAATCTACGCATCATCAGTGTTCCTGAGGGAGCACAGGGCCACGACCCTATTGCCTCTGTTTTTCAGTTCCTGGTTGATCTTTAAGGCAAGGATGAAGTGAAACCCACTCCTGTCCTAGATTGCGCTCAGCACTTGCTTGTGCCACGGCCCATGGAAGGGGATGAGCCCCTTCCCCTTATTTTGTGCGTGCACAATTTATATGAAGGAAAAAATGCTGTACCTGGCGAGAGACAAGGAACAACTTGCTGGAGTGTAATACAGCATATTATACCCTGCTCAGCTGATGATTGTCCATGAAAACTGTCGGTTGATTTTCACTACTCCTGGGGATGCTGCCGCTTTCTACAAAGATAAGATTACCTCAAGCTAAACTTTGTTTTTTCATTTTTTACACTTTTTTTTTAACTGTCAGTGCTACCTCTTGCCTCAAGATGGATATATTCACCTGAAACATACTGGTTTCAGGTAACATACAGATCAGCCTATTGACATGATATTTTCTTTTTTTGTGAATTTTTTCCCATTTGTTTTTGAAGAAAAATGGCTACTAGGTACTCGTTCATTGTTATTATTTCAGTGTCTCCCTGCCGTTTGTAAACAAATAAGTAATTATAAAGTTCTACTTGATGGTGAATACATGTAACTGTATTTAGTTTTCTAGGTCTCTTGTAGAGATTTCAACTTTATCTTTATGAATTTATGAAGTCTTAAAGTTTTATCCTCCCTTTTTGTTAATTTATATTTTATGTAATTGTGGCTTCATGTCACATACAGTGTGATGACTCTTTTTTTTAATTTTTTGTCTGAACATTGAACATTTGGGGAGGTGCTTTGACTTAGTTAAGGTCTGCAGTCGTACACTGCCCGTATCAAGTAATTTGCATTTACTGGAAATAATTCTTGTTTATGTAGAATAGTTTGGGATCACAGTTTATGACAATTTTCATCTTTCTGCTCATAAACTGTTAAATTGATTCAGATTCTACCTTGTTGATTCCAATATATTGAAGAAAAAGGGTATTTGTTAACTACCACCACTTAGTTTCTGTTTGCATGCTTATAATGTAATTAAGTAATAGGAGCTTAGGTATTAGTGTGTCAGTCTACACTTTCTTTCCCCACATGACTTCAATATTTCCTACATGGTTTGCTGTCACCTCGATTGGGGAGGTGACAAGGGTGGGGTGAGGGGATTCTGTTCTTTTTCTGTTCACTTTCCATTCTCCCCTTTTTTCTAATGCCTCGTTTCTTGATCTTTGTTGGATTATTTGTACAGTGCCTTGTGAAAGTATTCGGCCCCCTTGAACTTTTCAACCTTTTGCCACATTTCAGGCTTCAAACATAAAGATATAAATTTTTTATTTTATGTGAAGAATCACCAACAAGTGGGACACAATTGTGAAGTGGAACGAAATCTATTGGATTTTTGAAACTTTTTTAACTAATAAAAAAATGAAAAGTGGGGCGTGCAAAATTATTCGGCCCCTTTACTTTCAGTGCAGCAAACTCACTCCAGAAGTTCAGCGAGGATCTCTGAATGATCCAATGTTGTCCTAAATGACTGATGGTGATAAATAGAATCCACCTGTGTGTAATCAAGTCTCTGTATAAATGCACCTGCTCTGTGATAGTCTCAAGGTTCTGTTGAAAGCGCAGAGAGCATCATGAAGACCAAGGAACACACCAGGCAGGTCCGTAATACTGTTGTGGAGAAGTTTAAAGCCGGATTTGGATACAAAAAGATTTCCCAAGCTTCAAACATCCCAAGGAGCACTGTGCAAGCGATCATCTTGAAATGGAAGGAGTATCAGACCACTGCAAATCTACCAAGACCTGGCCGTCCCTCTAAACTTTCAGCTCAGACAAGGAGAAGACTGATCAGAGATGCAGCCAAGAGGCCCATGATCACTCTGGATGAACTGCAGAGAACTACAGCTGAGGTGGGAGAGTCTGTCCATAGGACAACAATCAGTCTTACACTGCACAAATCTGGCCTTTATGGAAGAGTGGCAAGAAGAAAGCCATTTCTCAAAGATATCCATAAAAGTCTCGTCTAAAGTTTGCCACAACATGTGGAAGAAGGTGCTCTGGTCAGATGAAACCAAAATCGAACTTTTTGGCCACAATGCAAAACGATATGTTTGGCGTAAAAGCAACACAGCTCATCACCCTCAACACACCATCCCCACTGTCAAACATGGTGGTGGCAGCATCATGGTTTGGGCCTGCTTTTCTTCAGCAGGGACAGGGAAGATGGTTAAAATTGAGGGGAAGATGGATGCAGCCAAATACAGGACCATTCTGGATG
Organism: Lepisosteus platostomus; assembly: GCF_059453375.1. Lineage (NCBI taxonomy): Eukaryota > Metazoa > Chordata > Actinopteri > Semionotiformes > Lepisosteidae > Lepisosteus > Lepisosteus platostomus. The sequence goes on along the minus strand of NC_142612.1, from coordinate 48,388,957 downwards.
AAAACCTGTTGGAGTCTGCAAAAGACCTGAAACTGGGACGGAGATTTATCTTCCAACAAGACAATGATCCCAAACATACAGCAAAATCTACAAAGGAATGGTTCACAAATAAACGTATCCAGGTGTTTGAATGGCCAAGTCAAAGTCCAGACCTGAATCCAATCGAGAATCTGTGGAAAGAGCTGAAAACTACTGTTCACAAACGCTCTCCATCCAACCTCACTGAGCTCGAGCTGTTTTGCAAGGAAGAATGGGCAAGAATTTCAGTCTCTCGATGTGCAAAACTGATAGAGACATTACCCAAGCGACTTGCAGCTGTAATCGCAGCAAAAGGTGGCTCTACAAAGTATTAACGCAAGGGGGCCGAATAATTTTGCACGCCCCACTTTTCATTTTTTTATTAGTTAAAAAAGTTTCAAAAATCCAATAGATTTCGTTCCACTTCACAATTGTGTCCCACTTGTTGGTGATTCTTCACATAAAATAAAAAATTTATATCTTTATGTTTGAAGCCTGAAATGTGGCAAAAGGTTGAAAAGTTCAAGGGGGCCGAATACTTTCGCAAGGCACTGTATGGTGCACTGTACATCTATGCATATTCTCTTGTAACATTTAAATGTATTACATCACTCTTTCTCTTTGATGTCCATTAACCAAAAATACACTGTCACAGTTTGCCCCATGAGCTTTATAAGTTGGCATGTTCAAGGTCTAAATACTCCTGTGAAGCGTAATAAAGTATTCCCGCATCTTCAGAAGCTTAAAGTTGGAATAGCATTTCTTCAAGAATCACACCTCTGCACCTCAGACCACTACTGTATTCGAAAGGGTTGGGTGGGACAACTTTTTCATTCTAAATTCCATAGTAAGGCCAGAGGTTCAGCAATCTTAATACAGAAAAATATTCCAGTAATCTCTGCACATGTAATATCAAATTCTAATGGTTGGTATGTGATAGTTAAAGGCAAACTTTTCAACACATCCCTAGTATTGGCTAATGTCTATGCCCCTAACTTTGATTACAGTAATTTTATGACTAACTTGTTTACTTTGCTACCTGAATTGAACTCTCCCCATTTGATCTTAGGAGGTGATTTTAATTGTGTTTTAAATCCTTTGGATCGCTCTGCTTCAAAATCTGATTGGCCTTCGAAACCTGCTCAAGCACTTAGCTCTTTTTTACATGCATATAGTGTCTGATTCTTGGTGTTTTTTATTTCCCTCTGCCAGGGAGTACTCTTTCTTTTCTTCAGTAAACCACTCATATGCTTGTATAAACTACTTCCTTATAGATAAAAAGTTGCTTTCTAGTGTAAAGACCTGCAAGTATGACAGTATTATAATTTCAGATCAAGCTCCTGTTATTTTAACTCTTATCTTTTGTAATAAGTTTCCCTGTCAAAGCTCTTGGTGATTCAACTCCCTGTTATTATCTGACAATAGTTTTGTTGAGTTTATGACATCACAAATACGTTTTTTCCTTGAGACTAATACTACTCCAGGCATCTCCAGCTCTACCCTATGGGAAACACTCAAGACTTATTTATGAGACCAGATTATCTCATAAACAGCTCAACTTAACAAAAAACACTTGCAGCTCTTATCAGAGTTAACTAACGTGATTTTAGATCTTGGTAGACAGTATTCAACAGCTCCCACAACAAATATATACAAGGAACGGCTAAGTTTACAAACTGAATTTAATTGACTTTCAACTAAACTGAACAATTACAATATATGCAATATATTGCTGTATATGAACACAGAGACAAGGCAAGTAAAATTCTAGCCCGCCAACTGCGTCAGGCTGCGACAGCTAACTTGATTACAGAGACTTGGTCTCAGTCTGGATCAACCACTGCAGACTAGCAGGAAATAAATAATGTGTTTAGTACTTTTTACTCCACCTTATATACCTCTGAGGCCCCTTCAGATCCCTCATTGTTTGATTCTTTCCTTGATGGCTTAGATATTACTGTAATAAGTTCTGACTCTACTGCTGATTTGGAGCAACCCCTCTCCCTTGATGAAATCCAGAAGATAATCCAATTCATGCAAAGCAGCAAATGCCCAGGTTTCCAACTAAATTTCAAAACAAATGCAGTTCTCAACTTACACCTTTGTTAGGTTCTGTGTCTTTTTAGAGTGACTTTCGACCCAGGCATTTACTGCAACCTTTAGCCAACCAACAATTTCATTGTTACTAAAAAATGATAAAGATCCCTTAGATTGTAGCTCTTATAGGCCAATTTCTCTTCTTAATGCAGATGTGAAGATACTTGGCAAAGCTCAGGTCCACCAACTTGAGACAGTCCTACTAACAATAATTTCACCAGATCAAACAGGGTTCATACAAAATAGTCATGGTTTCTTCAACATTAGAAGATAACTTATTATCTACACTAAACCTACTTCATTATTACCAGAGATTATGGTTTCTGAGATGCTGAGAAAACCTTCGAATGGGATCTTTTTTTGACCATGTAAAGATTTGGTTTTGGACCACACTTCATCTCCTCCATTAAACTATTGTACTCTTCTCCCAAGGCTTCTGTCCAAACAATAATATTTTTTTCTCAATAATTCCCCTTACATTGTGGGATGAGGCATGGTTGCCCCCTCTCCCCTCTTCAATTTGCTATTGCCATTGAGCTCCTTGCTATATCTCTGTCCACATGTACGGGGAGTGGTGAGGGGTGGCCTTGAGCATATAGTCTCCCTTTATGCAGATGATCTATTGCTATATTTAGCAGATCCAGCCTCCTTTCTTTCCCTTGTAATCTCTGTCCTTGAATGGTTTGGTAAATGCTATGGTTATAAACTTAACTTTAATAAGAGTGAGTTGTTTCCCTCAAACCCAGATGCTCAAAAGTGCCCTCTTAATCAGTTTCCTCTTAGAATTGAGACAAATAGTTTAAACTACCTGGGCATAAAAGTAACCCTCTCCTCTTCTGGCATTTTTAATTCAAATTTTCTTTCTTTATTAGAATGCACTAAACAGGACTTGGCTCATTGGTCTACCAAGATGAACAAGATGAACTCCATCAAGATGAACATCCTACCTAAAATTTATACTTATTTCAGTGCATTCCAGTAGTTATTCTCAGATTCTTCTTTAGATCTGTTGATCAAAATATATCTTCTTTTATTTGGAATAGTAAGTCCCCGAGAATACGTAAAGGATTTCTTCATAGATCAAAAAAAGATGGGGGCCTCGCATTGCCCATTGTTTTTGTTTTATTATTGGGCAGCTAACAATTGGGTGATCTCTTATTGGATGTATTCCCATACCCTGTTACACTGCCCATCTTGGTTATATACGGAAGCATCTTCCTGTTCTACCAGCCCTGGTATGCTCCTCCCTTCCTCTCTCAATTACCCAAGTTAGCAGCAATCCCCTGATTAGGTGGTCTCCTGGGATTTGGGTTCAGCTTAGGAATGTCATGGATGTCGGAAAGGACGAACTGTGGAATGGCAGTAGAGCGAAAAAAACCCTATGCATAGCGGCAAGACGGGGGTTAGCCCGGGCTCAGCTGTTCAGGATATACCGTATAGAAACCTATGCCCTCAGGTAGCGGACGTGGGGCGACCTGGTGCTAGGCGGGTCTCAGGACATCCAAAAGTCAAAGCTGAGCGAAGGCAAATGAAAGACCCGGAAATATATAGCCCCAGAGAGAAAGAGACACCAGAAAGACAGCAAAGCACCGGAAACAAATGAGTAGGAGCGCCCTCTGGCAGCAGAGGGCGTGACAAGGAAACACTTTGGTTTTCAGTCCTTCACATTTGTGCTCCTCTCCATGTAAACCATTTGTTTCCTCCTTCTGTTATAGACCAGGCATTCCTTCTTTGGAGCTATGAAGCTATTATATCTTTCAGAAACCTATTTATTAATGGTTGTTTTTCCTCATATGAGCATCTATCCAGCAAATTTAAGTTACCCAAATCACACTTTTTTCATTACCTTTCAGATTCGACATTTTATCCAAAACCAAGTGCCAAATTTCCCTGCTCTCCTTCCAGACATGTCTGTTGATTTTCGCTTAAGTTAACTCCAAGTGTTAAAGGTGTCATTTCCCAAATGTATTCCACTATACTGTCTCTGGATTGCACTACAGATTGCACTGGATTGGCTACTGTGAAATTCCTATGGGAACAGTATTTAGGATTTGGACTTTCTGAAGATATGTGGGAAACTATTCTGTCTCGAATACATTCCTCATCTATATGTGAAAGGCTTGGTTTAATATAGTTCACGCTTCCACTTCTCTAAGGTTAAACTTGCTAAAATTTTCTGAAACACTGATCCTAAATGTGATAAGTGCAAGCAGGCTCCTGCTACTCTCCTCCATGTATACTGGTCTGCCAGCACTTGAACTGGTACTCATTTAGGAAGTCTATATTTGAATCTCTTTCAAAAATGTTAGATGTGCCCCTAGAGTCCTCTCATCTTATAGGTATCTTTGGTGTCCCTCCTAATCATATTTGATCTAATATTCAGTTAGGCACTCTGGCATTCTCCAGTTTACTAGTGAGACATGTGATTTTGCTCCATTGGAAAAACCTTGTTGCACCCACCTACATTCACTGGTTAAGAAATGTGATGTACTTTCTCCACTTTAAAAAAAATAGGTTTTTCTTTTGTGGCTCAACTGCAAAATTTTATTCTGCCTGGCAGCCCTTTTTAAACTTCAAGAAGTTGTAGCTTGACCCAGACATATAAGAGACCTTGAAGACAGTGGCTTCCCTCTTCTGTCCTTTCACTACCTTTGTTTCTTTCTTTTCTCTTTTATCCTTTGGTTTCTTTACTGTTGATTTATTCCTTTTTTTATATTATATTTGATTTAACAGTTTAAGTACCAAGTCTTTCATGCCATGATGATTTTTTACATTTATTTATTATTGTATATGGTACCATGCAATATTCTTTCTTTTCCCTGAAAAAACAATAAACAAATTGATCATAAAATATAGCTTTTAGAAAGACATTGAATTTATTTAGAAAGACCCTTTCTGGAAAATTAAGGTGAAAATTAGTAAGCCTCGGACATTATTAAGGCTGTCTATCCAAATGAGTATCCAGGGAAGCAGAAGGCTTGTTAGAGATGCCACTACAAGGCCAGTAATGACTGAGATGACTGCAGAGTTCAATGGTAGAAAATGCCATTGAATCAACTCCATCCTCATCGCTTTACACAAAGCTTTTGATGGCAATGTGGCAAAAATAGCAAAGCTTTTGTGGATATTGCAAACATGTGGCAAAATGTTTTGGGGTCAGAAAAAACAAAATCAAATGGTCTGAATGCAAAGTGTCATGTCTGGTACAATCATGGTGGTGGCACATTATTATGACTTTATTATGGCAGTGAATGGGAAGCGTTTTATGATTGACATGGTAAAAGATGGAGCAAAGTACAGGCAAAGTTTAGAGAAATGCCTGTTTATATGTACTAATATATTGTGGTATGTTAACACAGACTTATCTTGCAGCTGTAATTACTGCCCAATATGCTTCTACTATTGACACAGGGGGTGAATACTTGGGTAAACATTTTTTTTTTCTTTGCAATTATTGTTTTCATTTAGCTCTATTCAACCATAGAAATGTTCAGATTTAGGATTCATGTTTTGTTTAAACATTGTGGAAATATAAATGTGAATGCTACCTATAGAGAATACATGTCTAAAATACAAGATGTCCAAGAGATAGGATGGGAACCTTTGGAAGATAACAATGATCTTAATTCTTTTTGCTTCAGTGCTGCAGGTAATGTAGCTTTAATGAGGCGGGACAGTAGCATTGACCTCAGCCTGGTGGTTACATACGTCCCCCTGCATTTTCAATAGCTTGTTATGTGTAAAGGTCAATACTTCTCATATTTAAAACCAAGCCTGGGTCTCTGTTGATTTTAAAATCCAATATGATATTTCTCTGTTCATAGCTTTTTTGATAGATGTATGGGCACCTGGTTTGCTTTATTACAAACAGATATATTTTGTCTACCTTATTTTTACTTTCAAAATTCATTCTAGAAATAATACCCATAACATTGGTACATCCGACATTCATAATCATATTTGCTACACTGAGTACAGAAGGCTTATCTGGGCACCTGTGCCATGTTCAGCAGTGTTGAAAGCCCAGATTTTGACACCTCTGGAGAATCCGGGTTTTTATCTTTTCTTTCTGTCTCCTCCTTTTCCCACAACCTCTGTCTGGGCAGCCTTGGAACAGTCCTTTCTTCCCCTGTAAGATAACAAAACATGTCGGCAAAAAACAAAAGAGCAGTCAGGGAATAGATACAAATGTGACAAACCCTCCCTGAATGAGATCTACTGTATGGAAATGGGTAGTGGAAGCAGATGTGAATTAACCACATATAATTTCTACTTTTGAAAAGAGATCATTGTGGTAGTCAAGAGGGACTTACCTTTTTTCATAAGCAATAAAAGTCACAGCAGAAAAATAAAGAGACACTATTTTATTCATTGCAGGTCCACAGAGCATTTCTTCTTTAAGATATCAAGGGAAATGCATTGATTCACTGAATAAACCATTAACTCTAGATACAATAGCAGTGAGCAAGCTTAGAGTTTCAGAAATTAAGCTTCAGTGGGAATGTAATTGTGATGACTGCAGTACAGTCTTCAATGCAAGAACCCCATCACAGACACTTTAATCTGTTTTTTCTTGTTTTTATTTTTATAAGGTCTTTGTTTCTGATTTTCTGCACTTTTTAAAAAAACTCTTACAAAAGGGTATTAAACTGGATCAGCAATAATATGTTAAGAGGAAGAAATGGAAGACAAAGCTTTAGACAAAAAAAAACCATACAATTTTGATTAATGACATAATTTGAACCCATATTACAATGTTTTTGTACTACATAATCATAAAAAGTTATGCCATCGCCTTATTATAACTCGTGAAAAGTAGCATTATGTTCATAATATTTAATAGCTGAAATTACTTTACAGAGGAACATAATGACAAATGTAATGGTGAACATTGTTTCTCAGTGGGTTGCTCCACATTAAGACTTCTAGTACAGCAACAGATGTTATTTGTAGGGCAACTCTAGAACTATAGAGGGTAATTTAAACACTGGTTCAACATGCAGGACCTGAGCCACTGAAAGAGTAACTATGTTTGCACACATTGATTAAAATCAAGAAACACACCCAAAAAGAAGGAAACGTCAAACGTCTTCAAAGAGTACTAAAGCCAGATTGTGTTCACTGTGTCAAATACAGCACAGTCTAGGCTTTTATAAACCATAAGGAACTATGGCAAATCATATAGACTCTGACAATGTAGTAATGTGAGGGTTCCACTGTAACACTCATGCATTGTAATGGTAAATTGCATGAGTACTTAATGACTTTTTGGAATCGGATAATTTAAAGTGTCACACACAGATTCTAAATGCACAATATACAAATTATTAATATTACACCAAAACATGCATAACAAACAACAAGCAGAATTTATTTTTGGTGTGATCTGCTGTGATACAAAAGTTGATCATTCACTCAGGAATTATAAAAAGATCTAATAATTTCAGAGTAATATAATACAACACAGTATGGTCTACTGCATAGGTTTTATCAGTATCCATGAATAACATCAGATACATGCTCTCAGATACAAGAGCTCTGCCTTGTGTTGGGCTTAGCAGCTAGTGTTGCAAGGAAATAGCATTGTGCTGACACCTGTCTTTAAAAACAGTCTGTGCACAGTTTGTCTTCATGGGTCCAGCTGCAAATTTCTAGCTTGGTACTGAATATGTTTGGATATTTAGGATACTGACATAAAAAATCAAATTATCTTATTTCATTGATCGGCTGAAAATAGCTCTGGGTTCACAAACACAATATTTCTTCTGTTTCACAAAGAATATCTTGGCAAAAATTCCACACATTTCTGTCTCATTCTCTCAACTTTCATCCTAGAGAAAAGTCTAAGTCCTGACTCAGAATGCTTGCTGTCATGTGGTTGAAAATGTCAGATTGCCAGTTTAGTTGGAAAGAAATGAGGAGCCAGTGAGGTAACTAATGAAAATGAGTTGGGCTCTCACTTTCAATGTATAACATTGTGACTGCTTGACATGCTATCAGTCATAGTTTTGTTCCCTACCTTGCAGATCCCCATTGGTGGATCTTCCTTAAGTTGATGATCAGGACCGGTGGTTTGGAATTGTTAGTAAACAATTGCTTCATTTAATCTGTTTCCATACTGTACATCTTTAAATCCACTTAATATTGAATATAAATATGAAATTATATAACATAATGGGAATTTTGGTAGTGGACAATAAAAATAAAAAAGTATAATGTCTCTGAGCATCATAAACAATATTACTTTATGAGTATAACTATATTATACATACTGTATATAGCTAGTAGTGTTAGCTAAAAAAAGCCACAACTGTATTCCACCTACTTCATAAACATTTTCTGAATCAGTCTTTAACTCAGTCACCTACTGTGGTTATTTCACAGTAATGTTCTAATTATAATGTTTTAAACTTTACTATGACTTGCTGTTGTTATTGTTGTAAGAAAAGTTGTACTTTTTAAATCCACTTAATAGGGAATATAAATATGGAACCATGTAACTAAAGGGGAATTTTGGTAGCTAAAAATAAAAGTAACTGAAGTACAGTATAACATCTCTGAATGTCATTAGCAATATTAATTTAAGAATAATAAATCATAATAAAATTAAACATGTTTAGCAGATAGTTGTTGCTAAAGTGGTTAATAAAAAATAAGGTACACAACAATATTCCACATTCTTCATAAACATTTTCTTCATGATCGTTTTTAACTTGGTCAAGTGCTGTGCCTATTTTAGAAAAATGTTGATGTGCTCCTTTAACTTAATTAAAAGATGCCCTTAAACAGACATCACAACTGAGTTTTTACGTGTACAGATGCAGCCATTCAAAACAAGCTGGCGATACCGCATTATTTTGCGGTGCGCTTCTCGCGGTGTAACGCAAGTTACTGTATATTCTCGTATAGTACCACATGATACCGCAAGTAAAATAATAGTATCCGGAATTTCCGCAAGGTGGAACTAATAAAGCTCAACCTCTCATGTTTGAGCTGTCGCTATCAAAGTCTTTACCGAAGATATTACTAATAGTATTTCTAATGAATGACCTTGGACAAGCTGTAAACTCAAAGTATTGCCCTGGTCCACATTATTTTTTTCATTGACCATCTTTGTAAAAGTAACACCACAGCATTTCTTTGATCCAATCACGCATTTGTTTCCAATCATGCTTAATTTTTGGGAATCTCCGATTCACCATGCCTTTCACATGCTCATAAAAGATATTGATTTAGGAACATAAACATATTACTGTATGCAAACTGTACCGTATACAGTATGTATATGTATGTTTAATGTCTTTACTGTGCCCGTTTAAGTATTGAATATTTATATGGAATTTTACCACTGAAGGGAAATCTTAGTAGCTGAGCATAAAAAGAATAGGAGCATAAAGCGTGTGAAGACCATAAACGATATTAATTTTGGAACATAAACATACAGTATTACAGTATGTAAACTGTATATAGCTGGTCTCGGTACTTTAAAGAAAAAATACACACCAGTATTTCATTTCCCCCTAAACATTTTAAGCATCGAAGTCTTTAACTAACGTGAAATAACGTGTGTATAAAAAGTGGTAGTTGTAAGCTTTTCTGTGAATACGCTCGATAATGAAGCAAACAAGCATACTTTTAGAATTTGATTAATAGGGAATATAATATGGAATCGCTGTGGTCTAGGTGCCGGACTTGTAAGTGAGAGGTTGGCTGTTTGAATCCAGCCAGCGCCATGACTTTTCTTTTAACAAACATTTCTTTGAAAAAATCATTTCTTCCTAAACATAATTCTCATTGTTATATTTGAGGAAAAAAATTAATTGATTCAGTTGGAATTAGCAAGTAATTCCAACAAAGCAAGCTCTTATAATGAGAATAAACAGCCATTTGAGGATAGTAAATTAAATGCATTTATTATATACAAACCTATGTAATCTATCTACTTCCTTTTCTTGTTACAATGGAATATTTCCACCCTTTTGTAATGGATAAGAGCTGTTACAATTGGTGTTAAAACCCACACCTTCATGCATATTGTGAGCAGAATATCTTTCCCTGAACTGATAATAGTGTTGAATGATGTGGTATTGATGGATATCTATAAATATTGAGAACAAGTGACCATGCCAATTTCACCAAGCAAAGCGAAATATACTGTAGTATAAACTGAGTTGCTTTCCATTTAGGATAGCGACCAGAGTCCCTTATCATAAAATGGGATTTCTAACCATTACCAATTCTGAATACTGTAAGATTTTACTAGAACCTATTAGTCCTACTGTACCAATATAGAAAAGGACATATTACATTTGGGGAATTTGGTTTAAAAAGTCCTAATATCAACGATGCCTATACTGTTTTCCTCTACAGTATGCTCATCTATTATAGCGCATTCTCCCCGGGCAGTGGCTGAAGAGCGCCCGGCTGGGGTACGCGATGAGGGGAAGGACAGGAGTGGAAGTGGTCAGGGCGGGGCATAGGAAGGCCGCTGACCAGTGCAGCTGTCCCACAGTGAAACGGGGGTACAGTCTGGGGAGATCGCCCGTTTTCCATGTAAATAGTTCCCTGGTTCTGCACCCCTGGGTGTTTCTCTCTCTTTCGCTCGCTCGCCCTCTCTCTCCCTCTCGCTCGCCCTCTCTCAATTTCAATTCAATTCAAGGTGCTTTATTAGCATAACCGATGGGTACAATAAGTGTTGCCAAAGCAAATAAAATAATGATATTCACATGAAACAAAACAAAAAATAAAAGTAATATCAAATCTACAGACATATTACAGACATTTAAAACAAAGACATATTATAAAATATTGACATATACTGTAGACAGAAGGAGCATTATTGGGAGATAGGATCACTGTTCCTCAGGCTGTGACAGGAGATCACATACTGGGCTGCCAGTTCCACTGAGTTCCCTCCTCCCTCTCCCAGTAGGATTGGGACCCGTTGTGATTCTGGCAGGTGTGGGAACTCTGGGATTAGATTTCTGAATTTAGGGAAGAATGTTTCTCTAATCCCAGAGTATCTGTCACAGTGCAGTAGGAAGTACAACTCTGTCTCTATTTCTCCCTGCTGGCTGTGGGAGCACAGCCTGTCCTCTCTGGGCAGCCAGGTCTGCCTGTGTCGCCCAGTTTCTATGGCCAGGCTGTGGTCACTGAGCCTGTACTTCGTCAGGGTCTATTTCTTTTTGTTGTTTCTTATCTTGGTCAATTATTCGGCTAGTGTGTATTGTCTGTTTAGGGTTCTGTAGCATTCCACATGGCTGGGCAGCTTGTTCCCCCGTCCCGCCCCTCTCTGTGTACAGTAGAGCCTCCTGTTCCGACTGGTGGAGCTCATACAGCTTTGTCTGGAGAGAATCCAGGGTATCAGCTTCAACCACACGGCTGGGCAGCTTGTTCCCCCCTCCTGCCCCTCTCTGTGTACAGTAGAGCCTTCTGTCCTGACTGGTGAAGCTCATTCAGCTGTGTTTGGAGAGGGAGAGGGAGAGGGGTGCGGACATTCACAACAGCGAATATCAGAAGATAGGACACAGCGACTCAGACGCCCGTTGAATGGAAAGGGACACTTTAATGTTCTGTACGGCTGGTACAGCACCCCACCCCGCCCGCGCGCCAGCAGAGAGAGAGACACACACACCCATTTTCATTGTCAAAAAGTAATTGTTTTTTACTTTTATACTATTTTTTTTACATTCCTCTTGTTTAACGGGAATGTTTTGTTTCTGGACAGACTGTTAAACTAGAGGAAAAGAGTGCCCATGAAAGACAGGTTCCTTTCGCCAAAGTCGGGAGACATTAGAAGCTTGCCACACCCAGACTGTCACGCCAATGCATTAGCAAGTTAAAACTATCCCATTGAGGAGCCAGGTGCAATAATTTTTTTGTTCCTTGCTTTTCTGATCTGCTAGGCCATTTGGCTGCAGCAAATTTGACAGAGAGGTGAACATTATTATGTAGAAGACAAAGATAACGATTTAGGTTGCCTTGCCAGATTGTGACTCAATAAAGACACTTACACAGGTTTGCGATTTAAATGGAAATGGGGGTGACGGGAACTCTTAATCTAAATAAAAATAAAATAAACAGGTTTTGATTGTTATTAACCACTTTTTATGCGCGAAACACGGGTGATTTTTCTTCCTCCTGATCAGTTTAGAAATCTGTGTACACTGTAAGGTTTTTACTTTTTAATTAAACTTTTAAAATACACATTTCGAATAGAAACAACATATGCTATTGTCTTCCTGGTATCCTCACAGACCAGGATTACGCTGACAGTCAATCTGGACAAGACCAGAGTTATGGTTTTCCAGAAAAAAACAGACCTGACCTGTGCCGAAAAATAAATAAAAACCGGTCTGACAACTCTTAAGCATACTTAAGCATACTGTGGTTTTTGTTAACACAAGTTTATCAATGAAAAGACAATGGGCATTCTCAGGCGTGCGAAAAAGCTACAGGCGTGCCAATCGTAATCGTTTTTATTTTTAAATATATTTTGGCAAAGTCATGTTCCATAAAAGTACGGTAATTAAAAACCATTAATACTTTAGTTGGAGTTTAAATAAAGCTGATGTTTTCTCTTTTGGCTAGACTTGACTATTTAGCCATGAAATTCTGTTTATGTCTATGTTTATTAATCTTCCTTGTGAGAATGATAATGTAATGATAATGTAGCCTTTGGCTACAAAACTAAAACCAAAATTAAAAATAAGATACACTCTACAGACATTCACAACAGTGACATATCATAAAACATTTACATTTATTGTTAAATTATTACTTTAAATAAATACTTTGAGTTACTGAAACAGCCCATTAATAAAATTGTTGCAATTTTATTCTCGTTTGGAAGAGAGAATAAAAAATGAGATATAATGATGTGTTCCAGCTAAGACCTTTAAAGGTGCCCCCGTCGCGGAAGAATTTGACCTCGGAACGTTTACCCAGCGTAATATTGTATTTCAATGCACTTTGACAGATTGTCTTTTAATCAATTGTTGTCAGAATTTCCCCACCTCCAAATGAGAACAAAATTGCAACGATTTTATTAATTGGCTGTTCAAGTAACTTAAAGTATATATTTAAAGTAATAATTAAACAATATATGTAAATGTTTTAAGATATTTCTATGTTGTGAATGTCTGTAGATTGTAGCTTATTTTTAGTTTTTGTTTTGTTTCATGTTAATTTTATAAGGGAGAGTATCATAGAGATGACTCCCTTACCCCCCATCTTGATTTAAATACTTTTATTTTTTCACAATCTGGCAATGCCAGACAGAATTCACATCCGCTGCCTCCAAATGGCCTTGCGGAACAGAAAATTAAGGAACAAAACAATTATTGCGCCTGACTCAATGGGATAGCTTTAACTTGCTAATGCGTTGGTGTAACAGTCCGTGTGTGGCAAGCTTCTAATGTCTCCCGACTTGGGCGAAAGGTACCTGTCTTTCATTGGAAGACAATGAACATATTCTAACCGTACATGCCCCCTGACCCTGTTTTGTGTCAGGGAAGATGAATACGAACCTATTTCCCTTTGAAATATATCAAAAAAGATACACTTACCAGAGCTTGCACAACTACTGTATAACTAAAAAAGACCTCTTCACTGTGTGAAAATACAACCTTTATAAGTTTATGCGGTAAATAATTGCTATTAGGAATGATTTTTTAATCTATCAATGTTAGATTAAAAAAAAAACACATTGCCCGACGTAAGAAAGCATCTTGCATTACATTGCTTGAAAAATAATTTTATTTTGAGAGACTGGATAAGTAATTCAAGTGTTTTTTTTAAGTACCTGAAAAACAAGTAATAATTTAACAATATATGTAAATGTTTTATGATATGTCGCTGTTGTGAATGTCTGTAGAGTGTGTCTTATTTTTAGTTATATAGCCAAAGGGCCTTGCAGATCAGATCAGATTCTCTTACCCCCAAGGAAAGACAGACAAATGTTTTCACTGCTTATTAGTCGCTATTCACCGTGCAGTGAGCACCTCCAATTCCAGGCGTAAGTGATAAAGACTGTATATTTAGCTGAAAAGCTGTACAACCCAAGAATTTCGTTACTCTAGGAGGTTTCGTGAAAAAGCTACAGGCGTGCCAATTGCAATCGTTTTTATTTTTAAAGACATTTTAGCAAAGTCATGTACCATAAAATCATGGTAATTAAAAATCATTAATACTTTCACTTGGGTTTAAATAAAGTCGATGAGGGGGGAACAAGCTGCCCAGCCGTGTGGAATGCTACAGAACCCTAAACAGACAATACACACTAGCCAAATATTTGACCAAGATAAGAAACAACAAAAAGAAACAGACCCTGAGGAAGTACAGGCTCAGTGACCACAGCCTGGCCATAGAAACTGGGTGACACAGGCAGACCTGGCTGCCCAGAGAGGACAGGCTGTGCTCCCACAGCCAGCAGGGAGAAATAGAGACAGAGGTGCACTTCCTACTGCACTGTGACAGATACTCTGGGATTAGAGAAACATTCTTCCCTAAATTCAGAAATCGAATCCCAGAGTTCCCACACCTGCCAGAATCACAACGGGTCCCAATCCTACTGGGAGAGGGAGGAGGGAACTCAGTGGAACTGGCAGCCCAGTATGTGATCTCCTGTCACAGCCTGAGGAACAGTGAGCCAATCTCCCAATCATGCTCCTTCTGTCTACAGTATATGTCAATATTTTATAATATGTCTTTGTTGTAAATGTCTGTAATATGTCTGTAGATTTGATATTACTTTTATTTTTTTGTTTTGTTTCATGTGAATATCATTATTTTATTTGCTTTGGCAACACTGATTGTACCCATCGGTCATGCTAATAAAGCACCTTGAATTGAATTGAAATTGAGAGAGGGCGAGCGAGAGAGAGAGAGGGCGAGCGAGTGAGAGAGAGAGAAACATCCAGGGGTGCAGAACCAGGGAACTATTTACATGGAAAATGGGCGATTTCCTCAGACTGTACCCCCGTTTCACTGTGGGACAGCTGCACTGGTCAGCGGCCTTCCTATGCCCTGACCACTTCCACTCCTGTCCTTTCCCTCACCGCTTACCCCAGCCGGGCACTCTTCAGCCGCTGCCCGGGGCGAATGCGCTATAATAGATGAGCATACTGTAGAGGAAAACAGTATAGGCATCGTTGATATGAGGACTTTTGAAACCAAATTTCCCAAATGTAATATATGCTTTTCTATATTGGTACAGTAGGACTTATACTGTATGTTCTAGTAAAATCTTACAGTATTCAGAATTGGTTGGTTGGTAACCATTGGTAATGGTTAGAAATCCCATTTTATGATAAGGGACTCTGGTCGCTATCCTAATCGGAAAGCAACTCAGTTTATACTGCAGTATATTTCACTTTGCTTGGTGAAATTGGCATGGGCACTTGTTCTCAATATTTATAGATATCCATCAATACCACATCATTCAACACTATTATCAGTTCAGGGAAAGATATTCTGCTCACAATATGCATGAAGCTGTGGCTTTTAACAGCAATTGTAAGAGCTCTTATCTGTTACTAAAGGGTGGAAATATTCCATTGTAAGAAGAAAAGGAAGTAGATAGATTACATAGGTTTTTATATTGTAGTGTGCTCTCACGAGGCACCAGTTCTGTAGGGTTTGGGCATTTATGGGGACAATTATTAATTGTAGCCGTAAATCACAAAATGATTCTTTTAATGGCTGTAGAATCCAACCTTGCGATATAACTCAAACAATGCACACACACAGGTACTAATACACGAGGATACATTTATTAATACATAGAATATGCATGTAAACCTAACAGATCTTATCGTGAGGGTTATCAGAATACAAAAGGTATCTATTCAATCAGTCACGAAGAGTTACACATATCAAGAGGACATACGTTCAGTATATCATTCATTTAGACCGTTTCGTAAATGAACTTGGTTATAACTTCTACATTAGATACTCAAAACCAGTACATAACTCTTAGGAATTAAATTGATACTGGTTGGGATAACAATTGAATTCTCGAGCTGTAATGCAGTGAAGTTGAATACTCATCCAATCTCTGGGGATTCAGATCTCCTGCGGGCACAAAGAAACAGTTGCAGGCTTGTTGCTGTCCAATCCGCACTCTCTGGCTGCGTGCCAGGTTGTGCTGTTTGGCTTGCGACGGTGCGCTGCAGATGCTCACTGACCGGCTAGTTAGTGTTGGCTTTAACTAGCAAAGTTGTGCTCAGGAGAAAAGATGACTGTGGGTTCCAGCAGGTCAGGAAGAAGACCGGTTCGTTCCTGATGAAGCGCTAGTTCTGAATAGTGATTTAGCTCTCCACAGTTCCGACCTGTTCACGAGTCTTGCTGCTGATGCTAACCTCGGGTGGATCCTTTAGTTACTCGTGGCAACATCAGCTCTTGACTCTTAGAACAAAGGAAAGTTCTGGCACTTGGACACACTGGCCGTTCTGTGGTTGTCCAGGCTGTGTCTCAGGATGGTCAGTAGGCACGCTGCGATAATGTCTTGCCCTTGGGAGCCTTTCTGCTCCTGGGCTGTCCTGGCCTGGAATTGTGTCGCACCCTTGGAATTCTCCTTTGAGATTCTCCTTTTTTAGAATTGTTCTCCTCAGGCTCTCTGTGTTGCCTGTTTTTACCTGGAGGAACTTCAGCTCGTTCATTGGCTGAAAGTTTCATGGGCATCAGAGACCCACGTGGGTTACTATGCCCTAACAGTTCCTGATTGGTTGATTAAGGTGAGATATGAGTCACTTACTCCTGACACCTAGGAATGCAGTCCAGATGTCCATCTGGCACTCCTTAGACAGATAGGCGCAAATGGATGACCATTGATCATGATAGCCAGGCTTAGATAAGAGCATCCCCATTTGGGAGCTGTCCCTTATCAAAAGAAAACATCTTTAAATCAGCCTGCATGAATAGCTTCTCTGTGGTGCAGTATTTGGAAGTATTAACTATTTAGTCATTCGGTGTTGCAGAGAGTGACAGACATTTGCAAGATAATGCAAGGGTATGAACTACATAAGTGTTTTATGCTGCACAGCCATGAGTTCTGTTGCAACAAGGAAAAAAAATATCTTAATTACAAAGCAGGAGTAATTTTTTTATAAAAGATCAAATAAAAGCACACATGCACCAAGAAAAAAAAAATTCTGGTTACACAAAATGGATCAAAGATCCTGGACTCGCCCCCAGATATACCATCCACTATACTTACATCTAGAGTTAAGTGGGGTGCAATATATAAACTGGATATAATGAATACAGACACAAACTGAACAACAATATAAAGTTTATTTGCAAGAATAGTAATTACAAAAAAATACTTCCAAGATAAAGATTTTTTTCAGATGTTGTAACTGTTGATACAGTGGCGAATATAATTGAGATTCTACTTTTTATTGCCTAATATTGCGAGTCATACACAATCACAAGGATCAAAGGGTGATGTCACCACTGAGATAGCAGATGGAAGTAGAAATTGTGAATTAGAAGATGAGGGTTGTGAGAGATAGATTAAATATGAAAACAAGATTTGTGATGTTAAGAAAAAATCACTAATCTGATGTGTTTGATTTGATCTCCTTTCCCCCCTTCTTCCCTCCTTTGTTTTTCTTAAAGAATTCCATGAAGCTATATTCAGAGATATCCATACATCAATTGCAGCCATTCTTGCAGACTGCCTTCATCTAGATATAATTATTTACAGTTAATTAGCAGGCAGTAGCTGTTCTCAGCAATTCATGTTGCTGACAAATTCTGGCATCATGCAGAAAAGAAACTAAAATAAAATCTTCTCATTAATATAATAATTTATTCAGATACACACACTCACACCGGGGCCAATTTTCCATGAAACAATTAACCTCCCAGTATTTGGACTGTGCAGTGCTGTGCATTATATCATAATGTGCAGTAATCAACTGCAGTATTAAATAATAGATACATAAATACACAAAGTGTAAGTATATACAGTAAGTACAGTATGATATTGTACTGTTTTAAAGCCACCACAATACAGGATGTGTTAAATATTTTTTTATAAATGAAATCTAAAATGAAATGATCTGTTTCCTAATTACTTACTTAAGTTAGCATTGACAAATATAGCTATGATATAATCTAATGATATTTTAATGCAGATGTGATCCAGAAAAAAAACATTTAATTCTCAATGGCCTATAACAAGAAAGTACTTTTTATATAAGTGGCTCAGTAATCTTGCTGTAATCTTGCAGTAAACAGCCCTACTTAATTTTTGTATTTTAATTTAATATTTAACATAGTGTGATATATAAAATTAATAAAAATGTTAAATTAATATATAAATTAAATTTTATTATGGGACAAAGATTTTCCCCATGGTGCAGGCTATTGGATAATCTGCAAATATTTGATTTAGCAATGTAGCAATGTGAATTTCATAGTTGAGAAGATTCTTTAGTCAAATTAGAAGGGAGCGTATACTGTGAGGCTGAATCAATGGAAAAAGAGAAGGCACTTGCATTTTACACACATTACCTATTGTTATACCTATCTTTTCCATCTCCTCACTTTTAATTTTTCTTTTCTGTTTTACAGCGATGGTCCTGCTGACCAATTTAGAGCCTAACACAACATATGAGGTCCGTGTGGCAGCTGTCAATGGAAAAGGCCAAGGAGAGTTCAGCCGCACTGAGAGTTTTCAGACCCTGGCCATCCGTAAGTGCGCTCTTTACACATGCATCTTCTTTTCATTGCACGCAAGAATACTAAATTGCCAAGGTCCTGTAAAATCACCTTGAATATATTGTAGATTTACTGAAGTTCTGTTACGTTGTATCCAAGGTTTAAATGATCAAAGAATTATGTGTGTTAAGGACATTTTGAATGAAATTTCTTCAGCTGTTTACAGAAAGACGTAACCAAATTGTAGTAAGTGTGCTGCAGTTTTAAAATTAACACTAAAAAATGAACATATTTGAATATAAAATTGAACACTAAAAATAATGTGAATATAAACCTAATATATATATATACTTGTATTCATACTGTAGGTCATCAATTACTAATAGCACATAAATTAAATGCTTTTCAGGGAGGAATAATGCAGTTGTGTTTTAAGATTCACTTTTTTCACTCTTCCCTTTAACCTCTTCATAAATTTAAAGATTTGAATTCAAGGCACAATTAATTCAATCTCTTTTCACCTTCTTTAATTGGTTTCCTTTCTAATAAAATAGTATATTCGTTTTATTTAGGATTCAGATATTGTTCTGTCACTGATCATTTTTAATAATATGTAATAAATCAAATTTAAGGATGTAATAGAGACTGCTGTAATGATCATTTTTTTAATATGATTTCCTATCCGACAGTAAGCTAGACAATGAAAGGCAGACAAAATCAGGCTTATCAATGAGATTGGTTGGCTTTTATTGCACACTGCTTTATTTTATTATTCTTATTTTTAATCCATCATAAATTGATTTACCATTTTAATTTGAAATTAAAATAAAACATTGGATCCTTTAAAAATAAATTGTTTTGGGATTTGTTTTAATAAGGGAACAGTGACTGACTGGCTTCTTGTAAGCTTCGAAGTCTTTAACTAACGTGATACCGGAGTCAACAAGCATACTTTTAGAATTTGATTAAAAGGGAATATAATATGGAATCGCGTATCTAAAGAATTTAATAACGGTATGATTATATCCGTGTACTGCGGCAGAGCTATGTAGGGCTGTTTCGCCTGCCTGATCATGCGAGCTGTCTTGTAGCCTACTGGTCTAGGTGCGTGACTACCAACTGGCAGGTTGTGTGTTCGAATCTAGCTGGTGCTAGACTTTTCATTTTTATTTATTTATTTTTTAATCGCGTAACATAAACATATTACCGTATGCAAACTGTACTGTATACAGTATGTATATGTATATTTAATGTCTTAACTGTGCCCGTTTAATTGAATTAAAAAAAAATATTTAACACGAACATTAAGCTGTTTACATCTTCCGCCTGAGAACAGTCACCCGTTGCTACCCAACGCAGAATGGTGATTGGCTGACACCATCTGACACCCCTCTGATTGGAGAAAAAAGACGTGCTGGTTTGCTATACCAGGAAGAGGATTTCTTTCTATTCAAAACGTGTATTTTAAAAGTTTAAGAAGTAAAAACCTTACAGCGTACACAGATTTCTAAACTAATCAGGATCGTTATCTTTGTCTTATGCATAATAATGTTCACCGCTCTGTCCAGCAAATTAATAATAAACTTTATTTTATATAGCTTTTTAAACGAATAAGTAATTAGATTGCTCATAAACCTAATCACTTGCTTTTTCTTTTTATTTAGGCTCAGATTTCAACTATAGATCGTATTATTAATAACCATAATAACAACCAACCAACAAAAACAACCATATAAACATAATACCAACCAAAAACATAGATAACAACCACAATACAAAATCAAATATATCAAACCATTTTACTCTCGCAAAGTCCTCCAATTATCATAATCCCGCCCCTTATGCAAAACCAAACCTTCCTCCCATCCCAGTTTATCCTGTTTATCATAAACAAAATCCACCTCAATTTTCAACATAAAGCATTACACAAAATCAATACCTCAACACTCCATACTCAACAACGATAATTCACAAACAGCCAGAACATGTAACTACACATTCCCAAACATACCTACTTTCCATAGCCCCGCCCCTTATGCAAAACCAACATCCCTCCCCTGTTCTCT
Source organism: Lepisosteus platostomus (assembly GCF_059453375.1). Classification (NCBI taxonomy): domain Eukaryota; kingdom Metazoa; phylum Chordata; class Actinopteri; order Semionotiformes; family Lepisosteidae; genus Lepisosteus; species Lepisosteus platostomus. Next base: position 48,368,108 of record NC_142612.1, on the reverse strand, counting down.
CTCTCCCCTGGCGGTTGTAATTGTTTTTATTTTCAAATAAATTTAAGCAAAGTCATGTATTTTAAAAATCTTAAGATTTTTCTATTTATGTCTTTATTTAGTGGTTTCATTAGTGACAAAGGCTAAACTTTCTTGGAAAAATGTCTTTTATGTAAACCATGTTTGCTATTAATTCATTCAGGGCTAAAATATGTTCATTGTCTTCTAATGAAAGAAGGGTTCCTTTCGCCGTAGTCGGGAGCCTAGCCTTTAACTAGTAAGTACTGTATTTACTGGGTTTTTTGGGGGGGGGAGTTGTCTTTCACTGGAAATCTCGCCTCCTACTTTGAAAATACCCGTGAAACCGGTTCAATTCGTCACAGCCAGCACTCCTGCAGAGAGGGGGGTTGTACTTGCAGTGTATACAGTACACGCGTTATGCTCTTCGTTAATGTCTGTGAAGTTTTATTTAATCTCTGAGCCATACTGATTCTTCTGGAAGACAGTTTCCGCCAGGGAGTAAAAAAAAAAACACACTATGGTATTCTCTCCAATTCAGTGCAGATAAAAACATACCTCTGATGCTGCTCCTAAATGAATATCGTTTATGACCATCAGAAGCTTTATGCTCCTTTTCTTTTTTCCAGTGGATTGAACAGGGAGAGGCATTTCATGATGTGCTTTTCACTGATGAAACAACAGTGGCTCTGGAACAGTTTTCAACCAAGTCGTTTTATAAAAAGGGGAGATATGTACACGTTACTGAAGCTAAAAGTTTAGCCTTTGTCACTAATGTAAACACTAAATAAAGACATAAAGAAATCCCTACGTTACAGACTGTATTAATTTGCTGGACAGAGCGGTGAACATTATTATGCATAAGACAAAGATAACGATCCTGATCAGTTTAGAAATCTGTGTACGCTGTAAGGTTTTTACTCCTTAAACTTTTAAAATACACGTTTTGAATAGAAAGAAATCCTCTTCCTGGTATAGCAAACCAGCACGTCTTTTTTCTCCAATCAGAGGGGTGTCAGATAGTGTCAGCCAATCACCATTCTGCGTTGGGTAGCAACGGGTGACTGTTCTCAGGCGGAAGATGTAAACAGCTTAATGTCCGTGTTAAATATTTTTTTTTAATTCAATTAAACGGGCACAGTTAAGACATTAAATATACATATACATACTGTTTACAGTACAGTTTGCATACGGTAATATGTTTATGTTACGCGATTAAAAAATAAATAAATAAAAATGAAAAGTCCACGCCAGCTGGATTCGAACACACAACCTGCCAGTTGGCAGTCACGCACCTAGACCAGTAGGCTACAAGACAGCTCGCATGATCAGGTAGGCGAAACAACCCTACACAGTTCTGCCGCAGTACACGGATATAATCATACCGTTATTAAATTCTTGAGATACGCGATTCCATATTATATTCCCTTTTAATCAAATTCTAAAAGTATGCTTGTTGACGTATCCGGTATCACGTTAGTTAAAGACTTCGAAGCTTACAATGTTTAGGGAGAAATGGAATACCGGTGTGTATTTTTCCTTGTGATATTTTAAGCTCTAGTTGAATGATAGGTGTCGCATTTTAAATCATTCTCGTAGCTAGAAATTATGAAACACCCTGTTAAAAGCAAGGAAGTTTTTATGCCCCGTTGAAGTAAAACAAAATGCCTGACAAAGTATGGCTTGGACAGATTCCAAGTGCTTGTACAAATGTGCTAAAGAAATTATACTTTGAGTATACAGCTTGTCCAAAGTCATCCATTATTAATACTATTAGTAATATCTTCAGTAAAGGCTTTGATGCATAAATATTTCTGATAAAGGTAGGTTGTGTACTTTTGTCCAACTGAGCAATCTTGCTTTCATAAAATATACCAACATTTGAATGACTGATGATTAACATGCTGCAATACACAGTTCAAAATTAAAGGCTCGAATGCTGTACATGAGAGGTTAAGCTCCCCCTGGCGGTTTTACAAGGCGACGCCGGATAGCTAGTCACGTGACACATGTGATACCGCGTGATACCCCGGTGGGCGTGTCGCGGTATGCCGTGAAATACCTCACCCATTTTGAATGGCTGCATCTGTACAGATGAATTTTCCCATATTTCCAAATCAACAGGCACAAAAAGATCTCTAAAAAAAGTTCAGAAAAATCATAAATTCATGACTTCCAAAGAAACAGACATCACATCTTCAAACAGGTTTCAGATCAAAAGCCAAACTCTGTGTTTCTTAGCTTGTTTTTCGAATATCAGCTCATACCAATAACCATGTCAAAAGCCCTGACCTTCATGTTTCTAATGTTTTCTTCATGTTGAAGTACTGTGTGATCTGTATTCTTTGCTGATGTTCTTTTGATATTCAGTGATGTGAGAACCCACTGCAGAGTCTCATGTTTTGGTTTCTGTTATGGCTCCCTATCAGGAGAACCTAGCCCCCCTTCAGTTCATGGGCAGAGAGGAGGAGGGAAGTCCTACAGGCTCAGCCTTATCAAGCAGGACGATGGAGGGATGCCCATCGTGGAGTATATTATCAAGTACAGGACTGTGAGTCTACTGCAGCTATGCTCCTCAAAATTCATTCATTTCTTAGATTTTTTTTGCTTCAATTGAAACCTATCAAAGCCTTTTAAACATTTCAGCATCCCTTTTGTATCTGACAGAATCCACTTTCTGAGCTTCAATAATATAAAAGGAACACATTAGATGAATAATTGCTTCACCCATACACTGATATAATGCAGAATTAGCTTTGCATGACTTGCTTTAAAAATACAATTGTTTATCTGACGTCTTTCTTAGAATAAGCTTTCATAGAAACACAATTGTAGTGTATATTTATTAACTAATTATTACATTTTGTGTATCGAGTCTGAAGATAAATCTTTTCAAAGTATTTAATAAATCTATTATGCATAGTAGGCACAAGTAATAAATCCTTCTTGAGGAGCCAAAGCACTTTTTTGTGTTACTACAAGGATGAAAATTTCACCATGTCAGTAGCTTAAAAGAGAGAAATTAAGCCACAAAAACCATGTGAAAATAATGAAGATAGGAAGTGTATACAGTAGTTTTAAATGTATAGCCTCTAGTAAGTGTAACCTGTGTCTCAGTAATTCAATGTAGTGAAGTACCCACTACCACTACCAATGTAGTGGCTGTAATTCCACTGATCCTTGACCCAGTGGCACTCCTGACACTGAGGTTCATTGAAAACATGTTATTGTTGTAAGTACACCAAAGTTAGCATGGTCGTATCATTTAGAAACTTGCTAATTAATATAATACCATTTTATGATTCCTGCAGTGTTCAGTTTCAGCTGATTTCCACAAGATAAAATAGGTAAGTAAGAAATATCTAGATGTGTTTAAAACAAAAAATCAGACTGAAATTTAAGATTAGGCACAATCAGGTCAGTCTGGTACAAGCTTGTCACTTGAGCTAGAATCCATCTTATCATTATTTAAAATAAAAAACAAGAAGTGAACCAAATAAACAGAACTACATATTGTTCTTGATTAGCTTCACCTTGGCAATGTGAGACAAACTCCAGGTCTCTCTCTGCACGATCCATCTTTATCTGTTAACCACATGTACTGCTGGAGCCTTGCTCTGGGTTTATCTGCCATGTGAAGTCAAGCATGGTGTGTGTTATAAATACTCTAGCAGGGTAATGAAAGGGCATAGTAATTCCATATCTTGGGGTGCCATGCTGTGACCTTTTAGCTAATAACTTTTTTTTTCTCCCTTCATGAAGTTGGTGAAGTCTCACCTTATTAAACATGACATGCTATTGGATCTGACGGAGTGCCATCACTCCCTCTCTCCTTGCTTCACTGCAGTTCATTGACATTTCAATGGGCTTAATAAAATAAAAAAGAAAAGAATGGAAAATAAAGATAATCTTATCTCAGACTCTACAGCTACTGTAGCTTTTACAATGGCCAAGACTCACCATGCAAATAAGGAGAAATCCCCGGCTGTATTCAATTTGTAGAATGTGGAAAGGTTACAAATCAAGAAAGTTATCTGTATTCAAGTTACTTTACAAAAACTGATAGTGCTGTAAATATTCTTATATTGTATTGTGCTTTGTCTGCATGTGTGTTTGTTTAGTATGATGATTTTAAGTAATCTACAGATATAAATTAAGCATGCACTTGGAATCCAGTTACTGTCTTGTTTTATACTATACTATATTAACCAATACAAAACAGATTTAAATATGTTTATATTTATATTAACCACTTAATATAATATATTTAAGAACTAACTTTTTATTTTCTTGACATTTAGTTCACAAGTATTCTTAAAAATATTCAACTGCACACATTTATATATTTATATATTTATTTCTAGATTAAATTTGTATTATTTTATGCATCAAAGGACAATTTATGCAGATATGCTTTAGGTCCATGCTAGATGGTGTCCAATAGGGAGGCCTTAATTAGGCATTTTTGAAAGTTCATCTGCAGCCCTGTTTTTCATGGGTCTGAGAAATGGAAAATTGAGATGTTTCAGTCTAATCTATAAAGTGCCAAGTGACTGACAAGTGTGCAAACTGTGATTTTCTTAGTCTAGTTTTTCAAAAGAACTCAGGTATTTTAAGTTTAAAAAATGAAAAGAATTCCAAGATTGAGTTTTTAAAGAATATCATTTTGGATCTTGGACAGGATCCAGAGAGCATAAATGTCTCTCACTTTTCCAAATGAAACACAAGACTTTTTAGTTTGGAAATATTTTTTTTTCTAGATTGAACTTAGAATGAAAGAAAATCTTCAGAGCAAACTCATCAGGCAGTATATAGTAAGAAATGGTTTTTAATGCCTTTTTGAAGTACATTTCCTTGCAAAAAATGTTCTTCCTTTTTCCATTTTCATGCTAATGTGCTACCAGTATAATATGGAACTGGGCACAGGTTTGCCTTTGAAGGTATAGCAATAAAATCCCTATTTTTTCACTCTCGGCCTTTGAGGTGGGCAATTGAATTGCTTCAGGACTGCTCACTTAAGGACTTGGTGTGATGCCACTAATAGTAGTTTTGTATTTTCAGTATTAATGAACTACCTGGAGATTTTGAAGCTTATTGTGCCAGTTTTATGTTGTGAAAACAATTAATATTGTAGTTATGAGGTTTAGTAAACTTAAAAATGAGATTAATGGTATAACAAATTTTAATATACTAGAACAGTGTTCAGTACATTAGAAGGAGTTACACTGGCTAACTTGACAACCATTTATGCCAAGATACTGTATGCTACAGTACATGACTTTATGAAATTGTTCAAGAAATCATTTTGATTTCACATGATAGACGTGATCTGATCAGGACATAGTTCATTCATCCCTTTATTGTAAGCTCCTTATGTTACTTTATGTTGAATGCACACCTGTCCATGAATTGTGATCTTTGAGAGAAAGTTGTAAGTTAGATGTTACAAATCATCTAATGTCATTCCACAAATGTTCAGTGTGACTCAAGTTTGGTGAATAGGGCATCCATGGCATAACTATCACATTATTATGTCACAAGAAAACCACTATTGCATAAGCAGCAAAAGGAAGTTCAATGTCCTACTGGACTCAAGATGTGCTCACTGGAAGGGCAGGAAATGAGATACCAGGACTTGATTAGTGTACCACCATACCGTCATATTCCCATCAATCACTACAACTTGATTCTGTCATGATCAAAAACCACTTGAAGCTCCCTATCAATTGATCTTTTGGACAGAAAATTGTGTATTGTTCCACATGTCTGCACCAGAGTTGCTCAACTCTCCCAATTTATTAAAGAAGTGTTTTAGACCTTATTCAACAGTCATGGATATACTGTATAATCTCCAGTCATGAATGATCAATTAATCAAAATGATGCTAATAACATTTAATCAATATTCAAAAATTGTCTACTTGAATCTTCTAAAACCTTCTAAAAGCTATGATATGCACAATCATAAGGAGATAAGTTTTTTTATTATTTTAGAAGTACACAAATGTGTTATGCAGAACAGATATATTTGCCAAATGGCCCAGACTGCATGCTACAGCATTTCTTCTCTGTATCTTTTAGAGAGATCGAGAGGACTCATGGATGTTTAAGACAGTTCCCGGTGTCAGTGACCAAGTCCTTCTTCAGCATCTGCAGTGGAACACAGAATATGAGGTGGAGATCACAGCCAGGAACATGCAGGGCCTGTCAGAGCCCACATTTTATGAGTTCAAAATGCCCCAGAAGCAAGATATCACAGGTAGAGTCAAAATTCCTCTCATTACCTACAACTAATCATGATTTTTTTTAAATCACAGAGTTATTATTAGACCTTGTGCAATCGTAAAACCCACATTTTCATTAGATTTCTACAGTGTGAAATATTTGTAATTGAGATGCTCTTTAGACCCAGGAATGCCGATTGTATTTTGAACAGCGAACACACAGTTAGGTACAAAATGTGCATAGAAATGTTCTGTGGCTATATCTTTAATCAAAACAATTTCAGTCATTTTTATAACTTTGAAATGTGGATGTTTCACATGTTCATTTCATGTATTATTTATTTAATATCCACAAATCAAATATCAGTAAACTAGTTTGCAAAGGAATAAACTATTGAAGTGCTGGTAGATAAAACTTACAGTACTACCAGTGTGCACTAAGGCAGATTGATGGGAAAACTCTACAGACACACTTAGCTTCTTTACTTTCTAGTTCCTACAGTTTAGAGCTAGAACAGTGTCCAGGGCATTATCACCAAGGATTACTGATATACACACTGTAATGTCTTATTTGATTACAATGGTAATTGCTTGTACAAGGTATCATACAGACTATTTTTGCTGGTAAAAAATCCCATTTCTTTTGAGTTTCTATAAAGCAATTCCATGACTGTGATGTTTTATGTTAGTCACAATAGAGAGTAAAAGCAGAGCTTTGGTTAAGTGCAGGTCTTACTTAAATGGTTTCTTGTCAGTGAACACGACCATTATCTATTATTTACCCTCATTGTCATTGTCGTATAGAATGCATTCGCTGCTATGGAATTTGGATGATATAATAGACATATAGATTATATGTATGCATATGCATGCATTGAGTTGTTTGCAGTACAACATTTCCTATAAGTACTGATTGGCAGTTTGCTTTCAATATCCTATTCACGCAGAGTGCGTTGGAGCTCACTTTCTAGCCATTGTCGTTCATTGCCAAGGACAGATAATGTCAGCAATTTTGAATAACTGTAACACTACTGCCAAACTGGTATTTTAAAGCACTATAATCCAATCACTGTCCCTGTGGCCATTTTTCAAATTGAAAATCCATCATCTGTTCCTACCACCCTTCCTGTGCTAAGGCAGAGGCATTGACACTAGAGATTACCCACTGCTACAGTTAAGCTTACGTAAATAACCCCGTGCTTGACTCGATCAGTAAAAAAAAATATATATACAGTATTTGGCCAGTAAATTGAAATCAATTAAGGAGTAATATAATTAATTAGGTGTAAAATGAGGGAGAGAGGATTGTATGTGTACACTAACAAATTTGTAGGCTATTAATAAGGCTATTAGCATACAAGACAAACTTAAATATTTTTTGTAACAGAAAAGACACGAGGACTTGTAAGGAAATTTCAAATATTCAATTTGAAGTTTTGAGATAATATTTAAAAAGGTTTTGAAAGACTTTGCTGTCTGTTTCTTGTCAACATTTTGTACAAGGAAGATTAAAATGTAAAGAGATATACAAATAATCCCATATAATTAATAATAATACTTATTACTGTTCAGGGTAGAATCATATGCTGAAGACAAGTAGATATTACTGCTGCAATCTTTCTAATTTATAATATTGTGTGATTAACTTGAATCATAGTGATTTAGTAAAAGTAGATGAATATTAAAATCTCAAAAGTTTTTGAGAAGAATTTGCTTTTCTTGAATGAAAAACATTTTTTTCTGGATTTGGTTGCAATATTAGCTATGGAAGAAATTGAAACATGTTTTTCTTTAACCACAGGGCAAACAAAATAACTTTGTGCAACTTTGGTGTCTTATAAAGGAACATAGCTGAGGGACCATTTGCTGCAGTTACTTTGTACCTTTTAGAAAATGAGATATTCCTGTCTTTCAAAAGTAACTCTTCCCAATCACTATGCTTTTATAATGTACAGATGTAGCCATTCAGTATGTGCGTTAAAACCTTGTAATTCATTACAGGGGCTGTGTTTTACTGTGACATATGATTCACTTGCCAAAGATGATCAATAGGTGGCACTTGTGGTGCATTAGATGTTAGTGAAATGATTGCTTCATTTAAAATCTCTGCCGTGCATGTTTAAATCCACTTAATGTGGAATATTAATAATTAATTTTACTAACAAAGTAAAATGTTTGTAGATAAGCATAAAAATAACAGGAGCATAACGTCTCTGAACGTCATAAACAATATTAATTTATTAATATAAATATATTATACATACTGTATATGGCTGATAGAGGTAGTTAAGATAAACAAAATACACAACAGTATTCCACTTTCTTCATAAACACTTTATGCATCAGAGTCTTTAACTCTGTCATTTTGGAAAAGTTTTGACACGCTCGTTCTAACTATATTAAGTTAATATACTTTATAAAAAAACTATGATGTTTAAACCTTTTATATGAATACTTGCTGTCATTATTTCAGTAAAAAAATACTTTTTAGAATCCGCTTAATAGGGAATATAATATGAAATCGCATAGCTAATGAAATTAATAAGGATATTAATTTTAGGATATAAGTTCGCGTTATGAAATATATTAGTAATATTAGTTACGATTTAGTTATATAAATATATTATATTATATAGCTGGTAGTATTACCATATTCCACTTTCTTTGTAAGCATCTGCATCAATTTGACTCATTCACTTGTGATTACTTTGGAAACATTTTGACCTGTGCATATCAGCTACGTTTAAGAGCAGCACATTGGTAAACCTTTTTCTAAAAATGTATCGAACCTCTAGTACAACTTAAGCAATTTTTTGTAGTTTTATGATAAAGGCCAAAACATGTTTATGTGTAGTTCACAGTGTTGCAGTCTGTTGACTGATATACTTTGTCAAACAACATAAATTGTAAGTATGTGGGGGTATATCAGGTGCAACAGACACTGGTATAGCTTAAGTGTCTTTTTTATTTTCTAGTGGTTAACAACATTTGACACTTTCCATTCAACACCCAGAGCACTTCATAAAAAAAAAAAACTCTAAAAGTTCTAAAAGACATACACAAACACACATTGGGTCACAAATACCCTATGGGAATCAGTACTGGCTGTCCTGAAGAACTAACTTCCCTCATGCCATCCCCCACCTTCATTCCTTCAAGTCCAATGTCAGTCTCCTCCCTGAGTCCAATCTGTCCCGCAAACCTTTCTTCTTCCAAAGGGTCCAAGTTCTGTCTTGGTGGGGGCTTTTTATGCCTTAACAATGGCACCTAACTTGCAAGGGGATTGGGGTTGGAGTTGGGGGGAGGGGGTTGTGTGGCCAGCTGCCCAGGCTCATTCAGGATATGACTATATATAGATGGCCGGGTATAACAACACATCATTCCAGTGCATCCCGTCCTTAGACTCCTTCTCAATCACAGGTCCAGTCTAACCTGTTTGCACACCCACACATTACCCCTGAATGGTGTGGTAATTACTCAGGGCTTATGTAAAAAGGGCCATTGATCGGGACAGAAAATGCTGAAGACTGCATCAATACTAGGATGCCACTGACTCATCAATGCAGCTTAACATCAATACAGCCCATGACAGCTGGTGCCCAAATACCCATTGTTTTCACTCTGTGACATAACATGTCAATTAATATCTCAGAAACATTAATATATTTTAGCATCTGGTTGCCTAGAGGGAATATTAGCCCTTTTCCCTGTAAAACACAAGAGGAGTTAATGGATTCTCCTGCAGGGCCTGCAGCTAATGCCCTCTTGCTGTATCTTTGGCTTCCTCCGTTTTCCTTGTCTTCATTCACTTGCCTGGGGGGCACATGTAGGTAAATAAATCCCAAATGATAAGATCCAAGTCCACCGATCAAAGCCTGATAGCAGTAACATGATAATTTAGGCATACACTGTATGGCTTTCATCACTTTAATTAACATATACGCCTTAGGTGTTGATCACTCAAACAATTGATTTGAACACATGAAAGTCAAATTCATTTGGAAAATAGACAAAACAATCTAATAATTCAAAAATTCGATTTAAAAAAAAAAGAAACTATCAGTAACAGAATACATGAGAAAGCATATTTTGTGAAAATAAATCAGAAAAAAATATGAGGAAGAACACACTGTATGTGATAGGTTAGTAGGATAAAAGTAAAGATAATGTGACGCCAAGGGGGTGTGGGTGCCACCAGGGCACACACAGACATGTCTACCACTTTCTTTCCATACGCTCTCATCCAAAAGTGGTAGTAATCATGGCTCCCTTGTTGGGGCATCCGGGATAGGTGGTGTCACATACTTAGAGATCTCTGGACTCTTGGCTCATGGATTCTCGGGCCCAGAGTCTCTATCTCACTCACACCACTGTCCTTCGCAAATTTCCTCTGAGATTGTTAACTATGATCCCTTGCATTTCTGAGCTCTTCTCTCATGGATTCTCAGGATTGAAGAACTTCACCTTCCATTCTAGCCCTCCAGTCAGTCTCTACCGGGAAGATGTCTCTGGGTCCCTCACTTGGCCGAGCCCTTTGCTTCCATTTTCCTGGGCTCAACAAACTTCACCCTCCAATGACATGGGACTGCTATGATTCTCCCTGCTCCTAGCCACCTGGTCACTATACCTGGAGCCTCCTGCTCCCTCACTCATCTAGAACTTTCTGCTTCCTTCTCAATTTCCTCATGTGGTTCTACTGGTCCTCATGACAGCCTGTCCCAGCCTACCAAGGTCCACTTCCAACTATTAACACCACCTCCCAATGCCAGCAGGCTGGGACTCACACACTAGCTACATCTCAAGCCTCTATATAGCACCTTACATTCATGCCAAGACTCAACACACTTTTCCCTAATTAAAATCCACATACCACACACACAACCTCTCTGGTGCCTCACTCTCATGTCCCATGTTGTGTACACTTCTGTAGCTACCAGTACACCTTCTCCTGTACCTAGCTCCCAGTACTGACTCATTCACTGCTGGTACACCTTCTCCTGTGCCTGACCACTACTGTGCTTCTCCCATTTGCCAGTACATTTTGCACTAATGACCAAGAACCATTGTGCCTCACTACATTTTGCAACATCAGTGGGGACTTCTCTTCATTGCCACTGCATGCTCACCAACAGAGGTCTGCAATCAGATGGACTATGCTCCCTCTCCCAAATACCCCATATTGCCAGGGGTAGGGTTCCTCTAATGCTGCCAACACTCTAATCATAGTCATACACATTAGCCCTAGCTCACATTACACTAGACTCACAAACCTTTCACATAGCGGACTCAAGGGCAGTCATTTTCTCTCCCATTTTAAACAGGTTGCCGTCTCTGTAAATCGAAATCTTAGTCGGCTCAACTCTTTCCCTTACAATTAAACATGTACTACTAATTGATGTTTAATTTTAAGAGCCCTATTTTTCCCTCTCAGTCTCCTCCGAAATTGACACTCTTCTTGGTCCCTTTGATATTCCTACACTGTTCTTTACCACAGTGTCTTCTGAGACTGGCTCTCATGCTCTTCCTCTTATTGGGGTTTAGCTGCAGCCACTAGACTGTTTCCTTTTTCTCACTACTAAGGCAGATGCGCTTTCTTAACAGCTCCCGCATGAGAAGCATCTCACATTAGTTGGTGTGTCATTTCGACAAGGCTTTCTCAATGGGACACCTGAACTTACATAAATCCTCCCTAGCCTGTGGCTAGCTCAAGAGTGAGGTCTTGCTTGCTCTCCTCTGGTGGGAAGTAGCCTGCCTATTCAAGTACTCCACCCACAGCTGAGTCTCATTAGCTCTCAACACAGCTCTGCTGAGACTGCCGAGGCAATGTGCTACTCTCTCAATGAGGCTCAGCTTCTTAAAAGCACCACACCTGGAATGGCACTACAATGTTTTAAATGAAAAATATATATTAGCATTTAAATAATTACAATTATTGGTTATTAATTAAAACAGCAATTAATAGTTTTAAGCAAAGTGTCTTACACAAAGTAGACAAATTACAAAAAAAAACATTACCTCTTCACATGTTTCTACACAATACAAGTATATCAATAATGTTAGGACTAATGCTATTATTGTATATGCTAGAACTATTATTACCCATCTTACTTTTATATGTCGATAGTCGGATAAAAGTGGGGAATTAAAAGAGTTCCATTGTGGGTGGGGGTGAGGTACTCAATAAAATTCAAGCATTATGTTTCCTCTTGAAAACTGCACAATCAATGGAAAATGTGTTCTAAAGGCAATAAAACAAAAGAACTAAACTTTCAACTTAAGGAAAGTAAGTTTTTAACACTCAGTACATAAGGACATTTGTGTCTACCACCACAAAGTATATCACAAATAAGGAAGAATCAAAGGGGAGCATCCAAGTGCATTAGTGACAAAGAACTTCAGCATAAATATTCAGTGGAAAAAGCCATTATATCTTTCATATTAAGGTTTTGAAACTGTAAACAGATCGGTGCTGCCATGGAAGCAGCAGAAAGCATTAGCAAGAATACTACAATTCAACCAAGATGGGTTGAATGCTTTCCTTAAGAGGGGAATTATTTTGAAAAATAGGTGTAAGGGTAAATCACACTTGTAATATAGAGCAGTATTTCATTTCTGAATTAATATCATATATAAATACTGTATATAGTAATACTTAAATGGAAAAATGCCATTTCTCTTTGAAGTCTCCTTTGCAACTCTTCTGTTCTCTGACAATGCTTATGATCATTCTGTAGCTATTTCAAGGATTTGTCTGTATTTGTCTATAACAAACTGCCAAAGCTTTTGTTATTTTTTTAATCATTGCCCCGCAGGCGAATCTCTTGCACCCCAAAATAAAGGGTATAGATGGCATTTTAGACACATGCTTGATTCTTCAAAATGAAAAAGAAAGAAATGGCTGCCAGGGTGTTATCTGATGAAAGAAACAGGTGTATGGTACTTAAATAACTGTTGCAGTGTGGGGGAATATAATGTTATATTTTTCAGTACTTCACTACTTGCTGTTTAAAAGATCATTAAAGTAAATCCCTCATATGTGACTAAAGTGATAGGATGACAGTTGTCTTTAGAGAAGCATAGATTTCATTATCTTGTATGTGTGCCCCAGGCACTTTGCCATTTCTAAAATGTCAGTTTTATCAAACCACTTGTGTTAAGCATTCATGGTTATTTCTGAATAGCTGAATGCTGATATATTTTAAATGTATTAATGTCATTGTAGTGCACTGTGTGTACCACAATTTTATACACTTATTTGTGTGTGTTAAATTGCAGACTCCTACATTTGTATAATGTGTGTAAAGGAATGTCTTAAGTGTCATTGAACCTTGTTAATCAATTGCCATTTATGTATTTTCTTTAATTCCCTTCTACCCCTCCTTCCTCATTTTTCAATTCCCCTGCCTTGTGTCTCTGCTGTTTCCCTCAAAACAATTCTGCTTTCCAATCTTGTCTTCATGCATAATGCATTGCCTTTTCCCATATCACAAATCTGTATGGTTTTGTTTCGCGATGTACTGCCTACCACTAAACCCTTCCTCTTCTTAAACTCTGAATTAAAAAAAAAATCAATGGACTATTGCTATGTCCCCTTGCATTATTTTTCAATTCTCTCACTTACAACTTTGGCAAATCATCATATATTCAATCCTTCTGGTCCCTTTGTTTGGAGTTTCTGTTTTTCTATTTATTGTATTCTAATCTTATTTACCAACTTGCCATCTGCTTGGTGGGTTGCTCAATTGCATCTTTTCCAACTCTGACTCATTCTATACATACCATTTTTTCTTCTCTGCAAACTGGTGTTTATCACACTCCCTCACTTAATTATATATCATATTGTTTATTACTTTAATGCTGACCTTTGCATTTTTTAATTTAACTTATACTTATAATATTTACCTATGTGTTTTCATTTTTGCAAAATATTTTGCCATATGCTTTTTAAACCTTAATCATTATTTGTTTAAAAATGCATTAAATGTGGCATCAATGTATTTACTTAAAACCCTCCATTTTGTTCATTCTAACGCCCCATCTGTTAACTGTGGATTTTTGCTTTGCTCTGATTGCCTGAATCCATCCTTCTGTTATCACACCTGAATGTTAATGTTTCCTCCCTACAAACATTTCATGCAACCGAAAAAATATTTTAAAAATACATTTTTTTTGCTCAACCTGTACTGTGTGCTCATCTGCCTTAATGCTGAATCTGTGTTTGCATGGAACGAACTGATTATTATATAATTTATGTCTTTGAAATGTTTATTGTCCTCCTTTCCTTCTTGTCTTCACTGCTGTGCTTTCTATTGCTTTCCTCTGCCTTCTTCTCTGGATCATTTTGCTGTTTTTTTGCACAAAGCTCAACCTTCCCTTTCCCCCTCCCCCCACCTCATTACAGATGACGCCTTCCAACATGGATGTGGAAGTCCATCTCCGCACCCCATCTCGGCTGTTGCTGCCATCGGAGTAACATTGTCCTTTGCCATCCATTTGTCTTGATGTTTTCCAGTCCAACAGTTACAGGATCAGTTTGTGTATCACAGCCAATCCACTGCCCCCTGGGACAGCACTCTTTGCTCCATACTCTTGAGACTTGAATCTGCTATGTGACATATGATAAAGCCTACACTGGTTAAACAGGGTCAGATGCACAGATATTTATTTACCAAGAGAGGCAAGAACATGGATCTCATTTTCAACAAAACAGTTTCTTATTAACCTCTCTTAAATTAGAAATTGCAGATATTTTAACTTCCATGAAAACAGTTCCTTTATGGAAATAAACAATGGAATTGAAACCATGAAAAACAAAAGAAGGCTTAGTTTAAAATACTTTAAGTATGCTGAGTAAATTGTGAACATTTTATTATTTGTTCTATGTGCAAATACTTAATTTGGCATTTGTTTAAATATATTCCTATTTTATTAACACCCATTAAAATAAAAAAAAAGTTTATAATAATTTTAAAGAAAGAAAACACAGGGATTTGAATTGTAAATGCACATAAATATGGAAATACTCTATTCCTGTGAATACTCTGGTGACTTATTTAGAATAAAACATACATTATTAACATTACACATTTTAGTTATTAATTTGATATGAAGGTCATATGAAGTATGTTCTCAATATTCATAGAAAGTTCAGATTTTGGGGAATGCAGATAGTGAATAGGATTGAAATGGATCCAGCTGCCAGGCTATGTATAGAGAACAATTAGTTTTCACTCACTCCATGATCTTACTCTCTCAATGATAGTTCATACAGATGCAGCCATTCAAAATGGGTGAGGTATTTCGCGGCATACCGCGACACGCCCACCGGGGTATCACGCGGTTCACGTGTGTCACGTGACTATCCGGCGTCGCCTTGTAAAACCGCCAGGGGGAGCTTAACCTCTCATGTACAGCATTTGAGCCTTTAATTTTGAACTGTGTATTACAGCATGTTAATCATCAGTCATTAAAATGTTGGTATATTTTATGAAAGCAAGATTGCTCAGTTGGACAAAAGTACACAACCTACCTTTATCAGAAATATTTATGCATCAAAGCCTTTACTGAAGATATTACTAATAGTATTAATAATGGATGACTTTGGACAAGCTGTATACTCAAAGTATAATTTCTTTAGCACATTTGTACAAGCACTTGGAATCTGTCCAAGCCATACTTTGTCAGGCATTTTGTTTTACTTCAACGGGCATAAAAACTTCCTTGCTTTTACCAGGGCGTTTTATAATTTCTACGAAAATGATTTAAAATGCGACACCTATCATTCAACTAGAGCTTAAAATATCACAAGGAAAAATACACACCGGTATTCCATTTCTCCCTAAACATTGTAAGCTTCGAAGTCTTTAACTAACGTGATACCGGAGTCAACAAGCATACTTTTAGAATTTGATTAAAAGGGAATATAATATGGAATCGCGTATCTCAAGAATTTAATAACGGTATGATTATATCCGTGTACTGCGGCAGGGCTATGTAGGGCTGTTTCGCCTGCCTGCTCATGCGAGCTGTCTTGTAGCCTACTGGTCTAGGTGTGTGACTACCAACTGGCAGGTTGTGTGTTTGAATCCAGCTGGTGCTGGACCTTCCAGTTTTATTTATTTATTTTTTAATCGCGTAACATAAACATATTACCGTATGCAAACTGTACTGTATACAATATGTATATGTATATTTAATGTCTTAACTGTGCCCGTTTAAGTATTGAATATTCATATCTAATTTTACCACTGAAGGGAAATCTTAACATAAACATACAGTATATGGCTGGTCTCGGTACTTTAAAGAAAAAAATACACACCAGTATTTCATTTCTCCCTAAACATTGTAAGCTTCGAAGTCTTTAACTAACGTGATACCGGAGTCAACAAGCATACTTTTAGAATTTGATTAAAAGGGAATATAATATGGAATCGTGTATCTCAAGAAATTAATAACGATATAATTATATTCATGTTGCAAAAGAACTGCAACGGACATAAAAACTCCCTTGCTTTTAACAGAGCGTTCCATAATTTCTAACTACGAAAATGCCAGGTGAAAGGATTTGTAAACATATTTTGTTAAAGCAAGTCAGTTTTTTCTGCAACACATAAAATACATTTTTCCAAGAAAGTTTAGCCTTTGTCACTAATGAAACCACTAAATAAAGACATAAATATAGAAATCTTAAGATTTGTTTTATTTAATGTTGGTAGCAGGATGAACTGTCAGAGTGTATATTTTGTCGCAAAGTTGCTGCAAGATGTTAACAGTGAAAAAGGTATTTAGAAATGAGTTATTTCAAGATGAAAAAGAAAACATACACGAAACATGGTTTCATTATGACCAGAATCGGTCTTGAGATATTTTTAACTTGATTTACAGTATTTGAGAGGTATGTCTTAACACCGATACTACAGTGCTTAAGTACTGCTCATGTATATGTTTCTAGGTTTATATTATGCATTTCATATGGTCAAATTACTTTTGAGCAACTAATAAGAAGCGCGAAACGGTATGCGTTTTACTTTCGTTTTGTGCTGGGACCCGTGGATTGATTAGAGATATCAAGTACATACAAGTCATTTTTTAAATGTTGTAGTTCGTCTTGAAAAAATGTTACGAGTACATCATCTATCAACAATCACACAGGTCCTGTTTCCATATTGCGGATTTTGGTTAGGTATTATCAAATCCAGTGGCGCTGTTAGTTTACTGAGTCCCATGTCACATGGTCTGTGATTGAAACCTGTAAAACCGGTTTAATTCGTCACAGCCAGCACTCTTCAGGTGTGAGGGTCTTCTGCTCAGAATGAAAAGCTAAAATGTTTGTGTTTATTCTAATGGTAGTGGGGGCAGGGTGTGTGGGAACAGGTTTGGTTGAAATTGCATTGGAGATCTATGTTCTTCACACCTGAAACATTTTCTCTGAAAGCATTTTCTTCGCAGTTTAACCGATCTTGTTACAGCATGTTACAGTTTACTATTATTAACCATATTAATTTTAAGTGCTTAATGTAAAATCTTGTAAAAATATATTTTCATTGTTCAAATATACATTAAGTCTGACTATCATATAATAAGTTAAATACAAAACTAAAGAAAAAATAGGGTTAAATATAATTCAAAATATTTTGCTAACAATGTTAACTGTTTATGAATAATAAAATGTATTAACTAAGGAGTAGGATGGCACAGTTGTTAGTATGCTTTTTGTTTTGTTTCTTTTTCATAAATACAACAGTAGTACCTGATGTCTCAGTGGCTTTCAAAATTAAATTATGCATGCAAACCTGTGAACTAGAAAGATAACTAAGATTTTAATACTAATTAAAAGACCGCGGGCACTTCCCACCCCCTCTACATTCTCAGAGTAGAACAGACTAACCTTCTAATGAAAGACGGTCCACCCCCCACGGACAGGAAAAGTGCCCACAGGCACTTAAACTTAATATGGTCAGTAACGGTAAACAGTAACATGGTAAGAAGGAGCACGTACAAACGTTTTCGAAATAACCACATGTAAGACTCTGATCCTAAAAATGTTTAGGGAGAAAGTGGAATACTGGTGTGTATTTTTTCTTTAAACTACCAATACCAGCCATATACAGTCTGTAACGTAGGGATTTCTATATGTCTTTATTTAGTGGTTACATTAGTGACAAAGGCTAAACTTTTAGCTTCAGTAACGTGTACATATCTCCCCTTTTTATAAAACGACATGGTTGAAAACTGTTCCAGAGCCACTGTTGTTTCATCATGAAATGCCTCTCCCTGTTCAATCCACTGGAAAAAAGACAAGGAGCATAAAGCTTCTGATGGTCATAAACGATATTCATTTAGGAGCAGCATCAGAGGTATGTTTTTAACTGCACTGCATTGGAGAGAATACCATAGTGTGTTTTTTTTTTTTTACTCCCTGGCGGAAACTGGCTTCCAGAAGAATCAGTATGGCTCAGAGATTAAATAAAACTTCACTCGCACCAAACAAATGTATATTTCTAAATATCACAACATGATCGAATTTAAGTCATTTTAATAACAATGAATAGTCACCTATGCGTTACAATATAAACATTTATATTGATTTAAATCGCGTTTAAATCACCTTTATTTAAAACCCATAAATAAAGCTGATACTGTTTAGACTTTCAATTATTTAAAACTGTATTAAAGCAGCACGATATACAATGCAACGTAAATCGCTATCTTTGTCTTCTGTGTAATAATGTTCACCTCTCTGTCCAGCAAATTTACAATAGTAATAATAATGAACTTTATTGTATATGGCGCCTTTAAAGGTGGCTCCTCAAAGCGCTTTACAGGTTAAAAACAATACTGTTAGGCTGGGAAAACGATTTTTTTTTAAGAAATACAAAATGAGATATAATGATATGTTCCGGCTTAGACATTAACGAAGAGCATAATGCGTGTACTGTATACACTGCAAGTACAACCCCCCTCTCTGCAGGAGTGCTGGCTGTGACGAATTGAACCGGTTTCACGGGTATTTTCAAAGTAGGAGGCGAGATTTCCAGTGAAAGACACCTCCCCCCCCTCAAAAACCCAGTAAGTACAGTACTTACTAGTTAAAGTCTAGGCTCCCGACTACGGCGAAAGGAACCCTTCTTTCATTAGAAGACAATGAACATATTTTAGCCCTGAATGAATTAATAGCAAACATGGTTTACATAAAAGACATTTTTCCAAGAAAGTTTAGCCTTTGTCACTAATGAAACCACTAAATAAAGACATAAATATAAAAATCTTAAGATTTTTAAAATACATGACTTTGCTAAAATTTATTTGAAAATAAAAACAATTACAACCGCCAGGGGAGAGAGAGAACAGGGGAGGGATGTTGGTTTTGCATAAGGGGCGGGGCTATGGAAAGTAGGTATGTTTGGGAATGTGTAGTTACATGTTCTGGCTGTTTGTGAATTATCGTTGTTGTGTATGGAGTGTTGAGGTATTGATTTTGTGTAATGCTTTAAGTTGAAAATTGAGGTGGATTTTGTTTATGATAAACAGGATAAACTGGGATGGGAGGAAGGTTTGGTTTTGCATAAGGGGCGGGATTATGATAATTGGAGGACTTTGCGAGAGTAAAATGGTTTGATATATTTGATTTTGTATTGTGGTTGTTATCTATGTTTTTGGTTGGTATTATGTTTATATGGTTGTTTTTGTTGGTTGGTTGTTATTATGGTTATTAATAATACGATCTATAGTTGAAATCTGAGCCTAAATAAAAAGAAAAAGCAAGTGATTAGGTTTATGAGCAATCTAATTACTTATTCGTTTAAAACGCTATATAAAATAAAGTTTATTATTAATTTGCTGGACAGAGCGGTGAACATTATTATGCATAAGACAAAGATAACGATCCTGATCAGTTTAGAAATCTGTGTACGCTGTAAGGTTTTTACTTCTTAAACTTTTAAAATACACGTTTTGAATAGAAAGAAATCCTCTTCCTGGTACAGTATGTATAGCAAACCAGCACGTCTTTTTTCTCCAATCAGAGGGGAGTCAGATGGTGTCAGCCAATCACCATTCTGCGTTGGGTAGCAACGGGTGACTGTTCTCAGGCGGAAGATGTAAACAGCTTAATGTTCGTGTTAAATAATTTTTTTAAATTCAATTAAACGGGCACAGTTAAGACATTAAATATACATATACATACTGTATACAGTACAGTTTGCATACGGTAATATGTTTATGTTACGCGATTAAAAAATAAATAAATAAAAATGAAAAGTCCAGCACCAGCTGGATTTGAACACACAACCTGCCAGTTGGTAGTCACGCACCTAGACCAGTAGGCTACAAGACAGCTCGCATGAACAGGCAGGCGAAACAGCCCTACACAGCCCTGTTGCAGCACACGGATGTAATCATACCGTTATTAAATTCTTGAGATACGCGATTCCATATTATATTCCCTTTTAATCAAATTCTAAAAGTATGCTTGTTGACTCCGGTATCGCGTTAGTTAAAGACTTCGAAGCTTACAATGTTTAGGGAGAAATGGAATACTGGTGTGTATTTTTTTCTTTAAAGTACCAAGACCAGCTATATACTGTATGTTTATGTTCCAAAATTAATATCGTTTATGGCTTTCACACGCGTTACAGTATGCTCCTATTCTTTTTATGCTCAGCTACTAAGATTTCCCTTCAGTGGTAAAATTCAATATCTACAACGGGCACAGTAAAGACGTTTACAGTAAGTCTTTCTACGACAGACCAACGGACCACGAGTGTCCCTGTCGGTCAACCAATCACGTACCGCGGTATTTTGCGTCATCGCGCGTCACGATGCACGACGCCGTAGCCAATTACCTCCGGTACGTGTCTGTACCGCGCACTTTGAATGGCTGCATCTGTACATCTGCAACTATTTGTCAGATATTTAGTTTTAATTTTTAAAGACAGGTGCATGTACAATATACTATGAATGCACTATTACAGATTTAATGCAGTGCTGCTGTAAATATTGATTTTAGAAGTTAATGTTAAAGTATACACTGATACTTTTTAATGCAAAGAGCATACTGTAGATTTTGCTGAATATGAATTAGAAACAAGACTTTGGCAATTCTATTTTGCTGTATATTTCCTTGCCTGAATTCTTGATCAATAATTGTTCTATTTTGTAAATGGCAGAGGGACATGCCCTCCCACTCAAGATTTCTCTTGTGAGCTAGAATAATGATGTTAAACTGTATTACACAACCCTCTGTTACCCACATTCTCTTTGTCTGATTGACAGCCACAATTGTGTTATTTTTATTTGTGTCTATGAAGATGTCAAGCTTTAATCTGACAAATAAACTTCTTAGAAATGAACTGTAAAACTATACAACCTGTGCACAATGAATTCCTTTCTACAATAGCATAAAGGCTTTCACAACAGTGATATTGCAATGACACATAAATATACAGTAAGTGTAAACATTCATATCTATGTAGTGGCAAGGCTTATTAAAATTCAGGAATTAAGTTTTCTGCTCCCTTGCCAGTCCCTCTCTCTTTCATCTCAGTGGTGCTTAGTACAGAGAGGCCATTCCATTTGGTTCACAATTAAGGTGTTTTTCTAGCTGATAGAGTGTCCTGATAAAGAACAACTCCCAATTCCTGATATTCTCCAGCAACCTTAATAAATGTTAATCTCTGGCGCCTTAAAGTCTGAGATTCCAAGGGAGTCTTATTCAAAGTAGGTTTACAACTCTAAGGTTACTAATAGTTACTCATCAAGAGCCAATCAGGAACTGGTAGGGCAGGTTAACCCCACGTGGGTCTCTGATGCCCATGAAACTTTCAACCAGTGAACGACCTGCATTTCCTCCAGGAATAACAGGCAACACAGAGCGCCCGTAGAACAGTTCCCAAGGGCAGAACAGTTCCCAAGCGCAGAACATACTCGTAGCGCGCCTGCTGGACATTCAGCCTCAGGGCTCCACCTGTGCATCCTCAGACTCAGCCCGGACAACCACATAACGACCAGTGTGTCCGAGTGCAGGACTTTCCTTTGTTCTAAGAGTTGAGGACGGAGGTTGCCAGTGCGTAACCAAAGGATCCACCTGGATTAGCATCAGCAGCAAGCCATGTGAACAGGTCGGAACTGTGGACAGCTAAGGATTCAGGACTAGTGCTTCATCAGGAACGAACCAGTCTTCTTCCTGACCTGCTGGGACCCACAGTCACTTTTCTCCTGTGCACAAACTCTTGCTAGTTTCAGCCAACACTAACTAGCTGGTCTTCAGAGAACATCAGCAGCGTATACATCCGGAATCTCCATCACGTCGCAAGCCACATCGAGCACTGCCTGGCACCGAGCCAGGGAGCGCCGATTGGACAAAACAAGCCTGCCACTGCTTCTTGGTGTCTGAAGGAGATCTGAATCCCCATAGATTGGATGAATATTCAACATTCTGCATTACCGCTCGAGAATTCAATTGTTACCTCAACCCCAGTTGATATTGTTGTAACAGAAAGAATAAGGTTCTGGATCCCGAGATGAAGTAAAACAGATGAGTTTATTGCATGCAAGGAACAATAAAGCCGAAGTCTTGTTTCCCGCAAGAAACAACAAATCCGAAGTATTGTTCGATGTGCCGGTACAAACTTTTAGGTTATATAGTCCTTGCTTGCTGCTTCAGACGTCATTCGGTGTTATGGTAAGGGGAGGGGGTCATGGTATTTGGCCAGTTAAAAGACCCTGGCCAAATGGTCAGTTTAAGATTATGCCCGCAGGGGGTTCCTAGCTCGCATCTGGAATCCTTATCAGTTAACCCCCTTTCCTGCCATAAACCCCTGTTGCTTAGAAGTCTAATTTTCAGGCAGAACTGACTTAAGTTAACCCTTTTTACATCTTGTCTCTTACTTCAATATCAATTAAATTCCTATGAGTGATGTACTTGTTTTGAGTATCTAGTGTAGAAGTTGTAACCAAGTTCATTTACAAAACGATCTATGTGAATGACATACTGAATGTATGTCCCTCTTGGTATTTGTAACTCTTCGTGATTGAATACAGATGCAGCTATTCAAAACGGGTGGGGTATTTCGTGGTACACCGTAGTGGGCGTGTAGCGTCAAAACTCAGTTTCACGCGGTGTATCGCGTCATTTGAAGTCATACTGGAAAGTATCCGGAATCACCTTGTAAAACCGCCAGGAGGAGCCAATAATGCTTAACCTCTCATGTACAGCATTCGAGCTTTTAAATTTAAACTGTGTATTACAGCATGTTAATCATCAATCATAAAAAAGTTGGTATATTTTATGAAAGCAAGATTGCTCAGTTGGACATAAGTATACAACCTACCTTTATCATAAATATTTTAATTATGCAGAAATATTTTAAGCCTTTACCAAAGATATTACTAATAGTATTAATAATGAATGACCTTGGACAAGCTGTAAACTCAAAGTATTACGCTGGTCCACATTATTTGTAACCGTCATTTTAAATGAAAATACTTTATTTTTTCATCGACAAAAAGTAACACCACAGCATTTTGTTGATCTAACTCACAAACATGGGACATTAGCTAGCCAATAGGATAAAGGAATAAATGACTTTTTTTGTTTATTTCTTTAGCACATTTATTTGAACAAGCACTGAAAAACTGTCCAATCCCTAGTTCATCTGGCATTTTCTTTTAGTATAACAGACATAAAAGCTCCCTTGCTTTTAACAGAGCGTTTCATAATTTCTAACAATGAAAATTATTGAAACTGCGACACTTATCATTCAACCAGAGCTCAAAATATCACAAGGATCCTCAGACTGTACAAAGACTGTATTAAAGGATACTTGTATCAGATACATGAGAATCCAGGCTTTTTTATCTACGCTTTCTTATCTACGCTAAGATGTAGTCTTTAAAATTTATTACACAGTAAAAAGTCAAATTTCTGGGGTGTCAGTATAACAGAGATTATGGTACCACTTCAGAAGGGTGTCAGCCAGTCAGATTCCAGGACCGGAATTATCTGTTTTATAATCGAGAATATGTAATCACGTATCTAAATAAATTAATAATGATATTAATTTAAGGATCTAAATATCTAAATATATGTATCTATATAGCTGGTAGTATTACTGTATTTCACGTTTTGTTAACACCCGAATCGCAGGTGGATTCTATTTTTTGGTCTGTTATGGTCTGTAGCTCAAATCCTGCTTAACTAAAAATTAGACACGAGAAGAGTATTATTGGACAATGTTGTGAGGCTCTGGCAGAATTTCTCTGTAAACTGAAGGGTTATAGAGGAGACAGGTTGTGTATCCCTTCTTTTGACACTTGTAAAAAAAACATTCCAATGTTAATGCAATACGGAAGATAATTTGGTGTATTGGTCATTAGTGAAAAGATTTCATCATTTAATCTCTTTACTGTGCACATTTTAATCCACTTAGTATTGAATATTTACATGGAATTTTACCACTAAAGGGAAATTTTAGTAGCTAAGCATAAAACGCAGAGGAGCATAACAAAGGTCATAAACGATATTAATTTAGGAACATAAACATGTTATGTAAACTATATGTTGCTGTTATTGGTATTTTAAAGAAAAAATACACACCAATACTCCATTTCTCCCTAAACATTTTAAGCACCAAAGTCTTACATGTGGTTGACCTTCCGACCATATTACTGTAATGTCTATATTGCAGTTGCAGTGCGTGTCACATGTCTTGCTTCGGTGGCGTCACGGCTTAAGCGACTGATTTACAGTACTGTCAGGTGTTCAAATCCAGCAATCGCTATGCGTTTTCTTTTAACAGAAACACTTCTTTGAAAAACTAAAATAGCAAATATTATGGACACTACAGTATATTGACATTTTTTATATTTCAAAATAACACATGTTCGTACTACATGTACAGTAAACAGCGGTACCGCAGGTTGAATTGTAGGGCGCAAATCCACCTGAGCCCGAAAACCCAACATTATGTGCGTTCGCCTGGCGCAGCGCTGTTTTCATCACTCTCTGCGGGAGTGCTAGCTGTAACGAATTAAACCGGTTTCACAGGTATTTTCAAAGTAGAAGTCTTCCAGCGAAAGACACCCCCCCCCCCTCCAAAACCCCCTTTTTTTGCTTACAGTAGTAGTTCATAAGTACAGTACAGAAAGTACAGTAAGTACTTACTGTACAGTACTTACTTACGGTAGTAGTTCTCGCGTTAAGATAGCTAGGTGTTATCATAAACTATTAGTAATCAATAATATTAAATTTAGCACTGTAATAAAATGTGCTAATAATAAATTGTATTCTACTCTGAGAATGTAAGGGGGAGGAAGAATGCCCGTGGTCTTTTCACCGATAAACTTGTCAAGCTGTCAACAAAAAATTGTGTGTCCATAATATTGCTATTTTGATATTGCTAATTGCTATTGTTACTGAGTCTCTGTGTCTACAGTACATTGTTTGTGAACCAACTGGTTTCACAGGTATTTTCAACCCCCAGTCAGTGTTGTTTCATTGGTTGTTATCCTGTAAAGCCCTTTGAGGAGCCACCTTTAAAGGCGCTATATAAAATAAAGTTTATTATTATTATTAATATTGATCATATTTTTCCTCCCAGAACTTGTAAATTGTTGTTGTTATTGTTGTTGTTATCCTGTAAACCGCTTTGAGAAGCATACTGTCCAGCTTGTCACGTGCATTCTCTTGTAAAATAACAGGTAGAGCTTTGGGCTTATTAGTGCTCTACTTACTGCAACTTAATGTAAATACATTTTGTCTCCAAATCGACCACCACTTGTATGAATCATAGCCCCGCCAAATGATGCAAATTCCGCTGCAATGGTTGTGTGCAGGAATTATTCAGTATGACATCTCCATGTTCAAGTAAACACTGCTCTGTGTGCAAATGCAAATGCATTTAAAAAAAGTTTTTTTTTAAAAAAGCCACCTTTAATGGCGCTTTATAAAATAAAGTTTATTATTATTATTAATATTGATGATATTCTTCCTCCCAGGACTTGTAAAATTATTGTTGTTATTGTTGTTATCCTGTAAAGCGCTTTGAGAAGCATACTGTCCAGCATATTTCATTGCACTTTGACAGAGTCTTATAATCACTTGTTGTTAGAATATCCCCCAAGAGGATATTCCCCCCAAGAGGATATAGAGGATATCCCCCAAGAGGTATCCAGGTAACAGTGAAACGGGTGTACAGTCTTGGGAGATCACCCATTTTCCATGTAAATAGTTCCCTGGTTCCGCACCCCTTGGTGTCTCTCTGTCTCTCTCTGGCCCGCACTCTTGGCGGGCTTGTCTTGTGTCTCTCTCTCGTCTGGGTGCGGGAGTGCTGCTGGCGGGTGGTGACGGAGAAGAAATAAAGTGCACTTTTTAACTCCACAAGTCTGAGTCTCTGTGTTCATCCTCAACGAACCCAAATTCATTACATTGGTGTCAGAAGCGGGAGGATGGACAGTGAACTGCCAGTTCCCCCAGCCCCGGGGACTCCGGAGGCCATTGGGAAATGGGAGCAGGGTGGCCTAAAGGGGGGAAGGCCGCCCTTGAGCGACGCTACCCCCGCTCCGGAAAGCCAGAAGGAGCATTTCACCCCGCCTGCTGTGGGAAGAGTTGGCCACAGCCATGGCTAATTCCTTCCCTGCCTCACCGAGGGCAGACCCTGCCAGGCCCTCGTCGACACCGGTTCGACCATCACCCTGCTAAGGCCTGGTGTCTTGCTGGGCACCGAGGTAGCCGGACCCCCAGGGCGCTCACCACACAGTTTGGGGCTGCAAGGGTGAAACACCCCTTCTACCTATCCTGGGGTTGGACTGGTTGCAGCAAGTGGGTGGTTGCCTTGACTTGGGCGTGAGGGATGGGGTACTGCACTGGGGGTGGCGGGTGCCTTCCAGCGGCAAGGTCAGGTGGCAGTTTGTGGTGTCGCGGTTGCTCCGTGGGGCAGTTCTCCAAGCAGTGCACAGCCAGCTGGAGTCCGCCAAGCAGTGACCTCGCCGCTGGAGGGCACCTTCCACCCCCGGCGCAGCACCCCGTCCCTCACCTCCGAGGCCTCCCACAGTGCATTGAGTGCCTTACAGACTCCGGGTAGGGGCAAGCTTATCTCACCGTCCTGGGAGTCAGCTCTGGCACGCTCGCCCCGACACCTGCAGCTCCGACAGGCCCAACATGTCAGCTGCTGCCACCTCCGCTTCCCGCTCCGGTCAACCCACACACCCCGGACACCTCCTGCCCCGCCCACCGTAAGACTGATTCATTCCTCCTGCTCCACCAACTCTCGCCGGACCAAGTCAAGGCAACTACCCACTTGCTGCAACCAGTCCAACCCCAGGATACAGTCCTCGCGGACTGGGGCAAGGTAGAAGCGGTGTTACACCCTCGCAGCCCCAAAGTACACGGTGAGCGCCCTGGGGGTCTGGCTGCCTTCCTGCCCAGCAGGACACCAGGTCGCAGCAGGGTGATGGTCGAACCAGTGTCGACGAGGGCCTGGCAGGGTCTGCCCTCGATTAGGCAGGGAAGAAATAAGCCCAGGGTGTGGCCAACCCTTCACACAGCAGGTGGGTGAAGCACTCTTTCTGGCTTTCCGGAGCCGGGGTAGCATCGCTCAAGGGTGGCCTTCCCCCCTTTAGGGTAAAAGGGGTGTCTAAAGGGGTGATTTCAGACCACATTTTAGTTACTTTATTTTGTTTACTTTTAACATTTCTGTAATTTACAGTAGATGCCACAATAGAAGCCCGAAGCCTATTATATATTGGATCCTCTGAGTCCCATGACTCAGTCTTGTCTGCTTTCCTAGAATAATGAATGATATACAGAACATATGTCCCTCTTGGTATTTGTAACTCGTGATTGAATATATACCTGTTGTATTCTGCAAACCCTCACGATAAGATCTGTTATGTTTATGTGCACAATTTATGTATTAATAAATGTATTCTCGTGTATTAGTACCTGTGTGTGTGTGTTGTTTATATTATCCCGCAAGGCTGGATTCTAATACCATGAAAAGAATCATTTTGTGACTTACTGTTACAATTAAAATTGTCACAGTAAATGCACAACCCCTACATTACTGCTGCCTCGTGAGAGGATACTACATAAATTGGCCTGGGGGGGCCTGGTAAGAATGAAATGAATCAACCAATCGGAATAATTCCAAAAGAAAACGCTGCGGGTTTCATGCACGACAATACAGAGTGTGCTGAAAGCCGAAAGGAAAAAAGTTCCCCTTGCTCTTTAAGCAGTGCTTGATTGTTTTGTGATCTTTTGCGATCTACCGGGTTGATTGCATACTTGATCTTGTGGTTTTCTGTGGTAAAACTGAGATTCCGTACTTAAAAGTAATACTCTTAAGTTTAACGATGGTTGTTAAAAGGTCTGACTACTGGCATAGCGTTGAGAGAACTCAGAGAGGGCTAGTAGCTAGTCTGCATGAAAATGAAAGGGAATTGGAGAGTTTATACGAACGTAACCATAAAATGAGCAAGGACTTGTTGCGTGTCAGTGAGGACTCACTTAGACGGGAGCTGAATGTTGCCCTGCGGGCAGCACAGCTCCCCCAACACAGGCGTTCCTCACCGCCAAGCAGTCCGCAGCACTCGGTTAGCCGGGAGAAAAAGGTTCCGCCTGCGCGAGAGCTCTACCAGACGGGATCTGTAACTGGGTCATTGTGGGGTAGAGAGCCGAGTCGATTAAGGAGTGAGCCCCCAGACCACGATCTCCCCCATCTCTCCGTCAGCGGAGAAGCTAGAAAAATAAACCTCCGTTCTTTGAGAGAGCTAGCGAAGGACATAGAGAGATTTGACCCCGCGTTGTTTGAGTTATCCCGCAAGGTTGGATTCTAATACGATGAAAAGAATCATTTTGTGACTTACTGCTACAATTAAAAATTGTCCCAGTAAATGCACAAACCCCTACATTACTGGTGTCTCGTGAGAGGATACTACACCTTCGTAGCAATTATTTACAGAAGTGAAGGATGGTGATTGCAGAAAATCTTTAATGTTTTTCAATAAAAAGAAAATCTAAAATCATATTTAGTGGTTTAATGTGTCTGAAGAGATATAAGGAACTTTAAGAAAGAAAATAATTTTTTTCCAGGCTAAGGACAGAATAATAAATGGGATTTTGCTTTTAGATCAACAATATGCAAATCATACATTATGGCAAAATCTTTTTGACTAGTAGAAAATGCATCCATTATTTTTGCATTATTCTGAGCCATGTTATATTTATTTACTGTCACTGAGCTTGATGCAGGATCCTAAATTCAGGCACCATCAAATATCCATCAAGCACTGAAATTGATAACCTGCTGCATAATTACTGGAACAAGAAAAGATTCTACATCCCGGAAAAGATTCTACATTCCGGTGTGCAAAGTTGGTAAAGACATAAAAAAGACTCGCCTGCAATTGCTGCCCAAAATGCTCAAGCGAGTACTGACTCAGGGGTTGAATCCTCATAACAATCAACATCTTTCACTTTATGAACTGAAATCAACATGTATAGATTAAAATATTCACTTGGTTTTGAATATATAACCTGTGTATTCTGAAAATGTTACACTGTAATTTAACAAAATGGGACATCATTAGGCAAAGCAAGGTGGTATAGTGTGTGTGTGTGTTTTTGTGTCTATGTGTAACCTGCAATGGACTGTTGTCCTATGTAGGGTGTATCTTGCCCTGTACCCATGTAGTAATGTGTGAAAATACTCTTGGTATACTGCACATTCAGCATATTATATTTAATATTTCTGAACTATAAATAAATCACTAGGCATTGGTCAAAGGTTCTAGAGTTCCTCATGAACATAACCTATACAGTAGATGGCCTAAAGTTTTCTAGAAAGAAATGAGGCATTTCTATCAAAATTTGTAAGCTGTTTTACCTGCTGTACTTATGGTGAAATAGAGATCAGAAGCATTTTTTACATCATATTTGTTACAGTACCAGCATCCAGCCACCAGAGGGCACCCAAAAATGACAGTACATACCTCATCCTCTCTGGGGAGTTATAGGTTAATGAGACCTCATTAACCCATTACCATGCCTCCCCTTCAGCCTATTTAAACCCTGCTCCTGTTCCTTCAGTGTTCAGTATTGGTTTTGACTTTGAGAACTACACTTCTCTATCACTGTGAGATTTCCCATACATTCCTTTTTGGCTATTGGATTTTTAGAACTTGTCTTGGATACCTTAAGCTTTATCTCCTTTTTGGCTCCTTGACCTCTGCTAGTTTTTTACTTTTATCTTGAATTTTGCTGTTAACTAGGTGTTTTATGACACCTAACCCTCATAGGAGACATAAAAAGTCTCTATAATCTGCAACAGGCTCGTGGCTTCCCTGTGGAAAACTTATAAATAATTATATAATACTGCATGTCTGGCAGTCTGCTGTCCAATCTCCAGTTTAGTTTTATATTCACATATAACATTCACAGGTCAATATTCAAAAACATCTTTATTATATATTCTCACAGGAATAATGAGTAAATTAAATAAAACCACAGCTTGTTACAGTTGACTATAATAATCAAATTACTCATAAATGTTTTTGTGCATTCGAGAATTATGCAAATACCACTTTTCATCTTCAACTTTAATTTCATAATGGACATAGCTGAATTGATTCCATTTTTTATAAAGTTGGATTACAGAGGTGAATCATAAGTCAAAATATTTCACAAATGAAAGTTAAGTATAAGGATAATATTGCAACAATACATATTTTATATTTCTCATTATTTGAGGATGTTTGTGTGTGTTGAACACATAGTAAAGAACCCCTCAAGCTGTTCATTGTATTCAGACCAAAACAGATGCACTTCATGTCTGACAAAAGAGTTGAGAGCTCCCAGCCCCAAACATTATATTGCTTTATACCCTTTTTCAATCTTACTCATCATACCTAACACAATATCTGTTATGATCTCAAAAATCATGTACATTTTAGTGGTTATGAGTTTTTCTAAGAATGTTTTGCTATGCTATTTTTTACATATATGACATTTGCTATACTTGGAATTTAATATATTGGTTTTCCCTGCAGGAGGCTCTCTCCTTTGGGCTCTCTTTACTTTGAGATAAAATTTATTTTGAACATCTGAATGCTGTCACGGCTTTACATCAGTTTGTATAAAACAAAAAAAATACAAATAAAATGAAGTTTAAAATACGTCTTTATTTCTCTAGCATGAATGTTGTCATTCAAACCAGTTTAACTGTAAAAACTGGTTAGCAGAAGTGTTCACAAAGGAGAAGTTTAAAATAAAAAAATAGACACCAAACCTGGAATATTAAAAGTGTTCAAGAAAGGTATTTAGTTATTTAAATGCCTAAAATGTAAAATAATATAATTAATCAATAATGTATCAAGAACTATTAAATTAAAGCTAGTTATACAAAAACTCAAAATTCCAGTCCGTGAATTAAAATCACTCATAAGTGGTCAATTTCAACATATAAATATTCCAGTGCCACAACTTGTTTCCAGAGTTCAGAACGACCACATGTAGTTTGAGATAACACAGGTCCTGATAGCATTTAGCCATTAATGAAAAGCCTGTTGTTCTTTCACAAGTATGTATACTGGATGAAATAGAAATGTCAAGAAAGTGCCATACCTTTATATTACTAAAAGTAAATGTTGTGCCACAAAACAGGTACCCCTCTTTGCTCTTATCTGCCTATGGTACAAGGGAATTGCAACTCTAGAGAGTCGGTAAATTCCCTTTCAAATGACAACTTATTTGCAATGGTCTCTCATATGAGGATTTTATCTTTAGCTAAAGAAAACCTGCAAGAGCTCATTTTCACTTGTTGCTTGTAACAGTTCTAAGTATTTTGTATGCATGCTTTTAGATTGTTCAGTAGTTTTACAAATTACTCTGGAGTTAATATTTTATTGCAAAACACAATGAACACAACGCAAAACGCAAGATTCAAAATCCGTCCGAAATATTGTATTTAAAATACCTTGCAGGGTTTAACTTGCCTTTAAATATTCAGCAGACTTTAGCATAACACAAATCAGGAGAACGTGCACACACATACGTTTTTCAGAGGTTGAAGTAAATAAATCGCCCCAAGGGTATTATCGAGTGAGGCACCATGAGAGTAAAAACTGCGAAGGTATTAAAATATTAAGTTCTGAAGATCTTGTTTGATGCTTCTTGATGCTTTCAAACGTGTATGAAGCCCAATAAATTAGTATTCTATTTTCAATGCCAAAAGACACCTAATTTGGAAATTTGTGACTTACTTCCCACAAGACTTAACACTGAATTGGTATAGTCAAATGACAGTGCTAACCAATTCATCATACCTTTAATTGCAAGAATGGTCTGCTAATAAAAGCTTCAAATACATACTTTGGATGTATTTTAGGTCCGTAAATGTCGTTCACTTAAAAATACTGCAGGACATTTAGAGGCGATATGAATAATTATCTGTAAAATGCACACTCACACTTTTCGACCAAATTATCTTAATGTTATTCATGCATTCCAAAACTTGTAATTTGTTTACAGAAGAAACTTTAGAACCTCTTCGTGCTTAACTTCTACAGGTCGAGCATGTATCGAGCTGCTGAAAGCAAATGCGTGGACTGCCGCTTGCGTTCCAGAAACACTTGTATTCGGGAAACCAGACTGTACTCCTTAAACCCCAAGATGCATGTGTCTTATTTGTTTCGGGACTGGGCTGGTCATCTACATGTGAGTTTTTGAAAAATGTAGATATATGCTTTTGTTTTGCCATGTTGGCTAATAAACCAAAAACCTAGAGCTAGATAGCTCCAAGAGTGTCTGACGACAATGAAAGCCAATTAGGCTATGGCTACACATGCACCTCCCCACTGCATTTACATAATTTTCTCATTCATCACAAAAGATACAGCAAGCCAATAGAAAATTACATACGATCAAAAAATCAAACACGTAACATGAAAAACCAAACATGTAACGTAAACAAGAAAAAAAATTAAATTGCTTTAGACTGATGGGTAGGCCTAGGATCAATCAGGGTGGGCCTGTGCCCACCCAGGCCCACCCGTGGCTACGACCCTGCTTCAGTGTACATATAAACTTACAGTATTGGTTCTTTCAATCAAGGACAGAAATGCCAGAATGTTCATTATAAAATTTTTAATTTTCCTCAATGTATTGATAAGACCAAATGACAAAGCATTATAAACATGAAAACCTGCTGAGAACCAAAACTATTGTGATATTTGTGTCCATAAAAACAATACTAAAATACTTTAATAAATTAATACCATTTAGATTAATTGATATACCCATAAATTAAAAAGAGTTAATGTGATGCATTATAGTTTACAATTCTACCCCAAAACCTCTATGGATTAATGTTATTGAGTAGGTTTTCTCAAATCTAATATCTACACAGAAATGCCCATTATCAGTCAGGGGTGTTTCCTGAAAGCATCGTAGCGCTAAGAACATCGTAAACTCGAACTTAAGATCGATCGTTAATTTACGAGTGTTTCCCAAAACCCATCATAACTAAAGTAGCACGTTGAATCTTTTGTAATCTACATGCTCCCCGACCCACTCGTTAATCACTAAGTGCTTTAAACTGGCTACCTCTTGCGCCAACCTTAGCGACAGAGATCACCAGACAGAGCACATTCAATTCATGTCATGGGAGTTCTCTGGAAATATAGAATACTAAGATTTTATATTAAGGATTTTGATATTTTGTTGTACTATGTAAGAGGAAATTTGAAAAAAGAACATTTATTTATACAGTAATTAATTTATTAGTCATCTTGGGTAAATTTCATATTCATTAGTCAAATGTTTTAATAATACTCCCTCTTTTAGTACTTTTGAGGTGGGGTTTAAATTGTATTTAAATTCCATAAAGAACGTGAAAAATGCCAAAGCAAGGAAAACATTTGATATATGTAAAAATATAACTTGGTTACATAAATATTTACCTCATTACCACTGGCAGTTAATTGTTTTTTTTATCTGTATTTTCTCCTCTACTTGTATTTGTTTGGGAGCTGCGAGGGCATATACCCAGAGAACCCCAATCTGTTACAATACATTTAATTAAAAAGAAAGGCTAAGTTTTATACTTGACTAGATGATATTATTTTCAGGATGAAATCCAGCAATGTATTATTTAAGTTAAATCATTGGGCCTAACATCTATTAATAATGTAGCACCACGCAGAACAGCACCTGGGGACTACCGGACTATATAGTGGGACGGAGGCTGGGATACAGTCTCTTCCCTTCGTGTGTGTGTGGTTGTTAGTGTAGGTGCAGCGCTGTAACCCCTGTCCCTGTGTGTGTACCTTTCCCAATTCGAGTTAATAAATGTGTTGTTCAACCCCATTCCCTGAGTCCCACGCCTGCTCCATTCCGTACCGAAACCCGTGTTCGATACAATATTTAAAGTTCGAATACCGTTTTATGTTCTGTCGTGATTGTTGAGGGTAAAGCTTAGAAATACTTGTTTTTAAATTTGATTATAGGTCCTGTATTTGTTGAGTGACACATGCCAAGCTTAGTAGTTAATTTTTCCATTGAGTTCCAATACACCCGATAACTATAAATAACAACAGCTTTTTCTGAAACACTGTGATTCTAAACAATGGCAGCACGCCAAAAAATATTGCTTTAAATCAAAGATGTCGTCCAGGACGCATACACTGTCCACGCAGTTAATCTTGGTTTTCTTTTACGGCATGTCAGTCATTTATTTTATTTTCTCTTAGAATCAATAAGGGTCCCATTTTGTGCCTATCTATACGCTTATGCTTAAATGGTTGTTAAATTATGATGCCAAGTTTACTTCATATTCGTTTTCACAACTTTATTTCATCCCAGTGAAGGACCAAAAACGACACCATATGATGAAAGTATTGTCAATCGATTGTTTTTCAATCGACTTGTGATGCTTTTTGCTAAGCGATTTCAGGGGCGGGGTCAACAAAGAAGTACTTTATACTCGCTCTTTAAATGACCGATTAAGAGGGGTTTTGGGAAACGCACGAAAAAGTAGCTCGTACGTTACGTACGTAAATCGTAAAGTTACTTGTTAGTCTCTAAGATTAATCATTTTCGGGAAACTCACCCCAGATCTTAATGAATATTATTTTATCTGGGATACACTTTTCAGAAGGAGGTGTGTTACAGTGACTACTAAAATGAAAATAATAGGGGTAAGTAATATTAATAAGTAATTTGTGTTTTTTTTGTCCTAATAACTAAAAGGGTATAAGAGGATGCTTCTCTCCGGCTATAGACATTCCCTACACAGTATACCTTGTCCTTTTGTGCATCTATTATCGCTCCATGCCCTGTGTCATTCAAGAAAAAAACACAAACCAATATTTAAATATACAAAAACTATTCACTACAAAAGAGTCACTATGTGGTTTATTTTAAATCTCATAATAATCTACCCATCAATGCCTAGTTTGTTTTCAACATGTATCAGCCTTGCCAGTAAAATATTGCCCCTTCTTCATCCGATAGATTATACTATTTTAAAACTGTGGGCACATTAATTAAATTGTTTTTTTACATGCAACTCGGTAGTGCAATTTGTAATCATGACCAAAAAATTATAAAGATTAAATCAGATGGTTAAGAAGAGGTTTGAGAGGGTAGTCATGCAACATTCCTGAAAGCAGCTGAAAACAGATTGGTAAAAAGTAAGAAATCTGTTAATTCAAGCAGTCTTCTGAACACTTTTCTCCATATATATATTACATACAGCACCTTTGTACCTTTGAAAATGTTTGCTCTAATTTTATTTTGTCTAATATCCAGTGTTGAAGAGGCTGTAAATCACACCTATCAATCAATCAAGCAAGCAATCTGAAAACCTGTAACATACTTTTTTACAGTCATTTTAAACAAAATGATTACTGTAAAGTCTTAGAATAGCAACTAATACTATTGCCTCCAGTACTTCTTTGTTGTTTTTTTACGCCTCATAGTAAAAACAACATTGCTGACAGTAGCCCTGCTGCCAGTAATATTCTTTTTGAACATTACCCATGACCCATCTCTTTACCAGACCAAGAATACCAGAATCTAAATGGTTGATATACAGATGCAGCCATTCAAAGTGCGCGGTACAGACACCGCAGTACAGATACCGCAGGTAAGATGACACGCGATACCGCGGTGCGTGATTGGTTGACCGACAGGGGCACTCGTGGTCCGTTGGTCTGTCGTAGAAAGACTTACTGTAAACGCCTTTACTGTGCCAGTTGTAGATATTGAATTTTACCACTGAAGGGAAATCTTAGTAGCTGAGCATAAAAAGAATAGGAGCATACTGTAACGCGTGTGAAGGCCATAAACGATATTAATTTTGGAACGTAAACATACAGTATATGGCTGGTCTTGGTACTTTAAAGAAAAAAAAACACACCAGTATTCCATTTCTCCCTAAACATTGTAAGCTTCGAAGTCTTTAACTAACGCGATACCGGAGTCAACAAGCATACTTTTAGAATTTGATTAAAAGGGAATATGATATGGAATCGCGTATCTAAAGAATTTAATAACAGTATGATTATATCCGTGTACTGCGGCAGGACTGTGTAAGGCTGTTTCGCCTACCTGATCATGCGAGCTGTCTTGTAGCCTACTGGTCTAGGTGCGTGACTACAAACTGGCAGGTTGTGTATTCGAATCCAGCTGGTGTTGGACTTTTCATTTTTATTTATTTATTTTTTAATCGCGTAACATAAACATATTAGCGTATGCAAACTGTACTGTATACAGTATGTATATGTATATTTGATGTCTTAACTGTGCCCGTTTAATTGAATTAAAAAAAAAATATTTAACACGAACATTAAGCTGTTTACATCTTCCGCCTGAGAACAGTCACCCGTTGCTACCCAACGCAGAATGGTGATTGGCTGACACTATCTGACACCCCTCTGATTGAAGAAAAAAGACGTGCTGGCGTGCTATACACACTACCAGGAAGAGGATTTCTTTCTATTCAAAACGTGTATTTTAAAAGTTTAAGAAGTAAAAACCTTACAGCGTACACAGATTTCTAAACTGATCAGGATCATTATCTTTGTCTTATGCATAATAATGTTCACCGCTCTGTCCAGAAAATTAATAATAACTTTAATTTTATATAGCGTTTTAAACGAATAAGTAATTAGATTGCTCATAAACCTAATCACTTGCTTTTTCTTTTTATTTAGGCTCAGATTTCAACTATAGATCGTATTATTAATAACCATAATAACAACCAACCAACAAAAACAACCATATAAACATAATGGTGGTGCTGGACCTTTCAGTTTTATTTATTTATTTTTTAATCGCGTAACATAAACATATTACCGTATGCAAACTGTACTGTATACAATATGTATATGTATATTTAATGTCTTAACTGTGCCCGTTTAAGTATTGAATATTCATATCTAATTTTACCACTGAAGGGAAATCTTAACATAAACATACAGTATATGGCTGGTCTCGGTACTTTAAAGAAAAAAATACACACCGATATTCCATTTCTCCCTAAACATTGTAAGCTTCGAAGTCTTTAACTAACGTGATACCGGAGTCAACAAGCATACTTTTAGAATTTGATTAAAAGGGAATATAATATGGAATCGCGTATCTCAAGAAATTAATAACGATATAATTATATTCATGTTGCAAAAGAACTGCAACGGACATAAAAACTCCCTTGCATGGTTTCATTACGACCAGAATCGGTCTTGAGATATTTTTAACTTGATTTACAGTCTTTGAGAGGTATGTCTTAACACCGATACTACAGTGCTTAAGTACTGCTCACGTATATGTTTCTAGGTTTATATTATGCATTTCATACGGTCAAATTACTTTTGAGCAATAAGAAGCGAGAAACGGTATGCGTTTTACTTTCGTTTTGTGCTGGGACCCGTGGATTGATTAGAGATATCAAGTACATACAAGTCATTTTTTAAATGTTGTAGTTCGTCTTGAAAAAATGTTACGAGTACATCATCTATCAACAATTACACAGGTTCTGTTTCCATATTGCGGATTTTGGTTACGTAATATTATTTTCTAGATTTAACGTTGTGAATATGATGGGATGTCTGATGGGATGTTCCTAAAAATCCATCCTCTGTAAAACGTCTTCTCTAGTTGTCCTGCATATGTATTCGCTAATGAAGCTGTGTGTTCTGAGCCTAGCCAGCTTAGAGGGCTAAAGACAGCTTGTGTTTAAATTGAGTGTAAGGCAATTTATGCTTCTAAAGTCATGGTCAGCATTTATCTTTGTACTGTGTTGTAAACTTGTTCTGTGCCAAGTCACATTATTTTATAGCGTTTTTAAAGCGTTATCAAATACGGTGTTACTGTAGTTTACTGAGTCCCATGTCACATGGTCTGTGATTGAAACCTGTAAAACCGGTTTAATTCGTCACAGCCAGCACTCTTCAGGTGTGAGGGTCTTCTGCTCAGAATGAAACGCTAAAATGTTTGTGTATATTCTAATGGTAGTGGGGGCGGGGTGTGTGGGAACAGGTTTGGTTGAAACATTTTCTCTGAAAGCATTTTTTCTTGTAACCGATCTTGTTACAGCATGTTACAGTTTACTATTATTAACCATATTAATTTTAAGTGCTTAATGTAAAATCTTGTAAAAATATATTTTCATTGTTCAAATATACATTAAGTCTGACTATCATATAATAAGTTAAATACAAAACTAAAGAAAAAATAGGGTTAAATATAATTCAAAATATTTTGCTAACAATGTTAACTGTTCATGAATAATAAAATGTATTAACTAAGGAGTAGGATGGCACAGTTGTTAGTATGTTTTTTGTTTTTTTTTAACCCAATCTCCGGGAAACCATTAGTACGATGGTGAATCGGAGATTCTCAACCCTTGCTGCGTACGACTGGAAAAGAATTCGTGATCGGATCAACGAAATGCTTCGTAGGAGGAGGCGGTCTTTTCCTCTTGTCTAACAGTCTGTCCACAAACAAAACATTCCTGTTAGACAAGAGGAATTGAAAAAAAAAACAATGTTGTCAATGAAAACCGGTGTGTGTGTCTCTCCCTGCTGGATGTCCCTCTCACAAACTGCTGAATTAATAAAATAATTTTATTGAAAACGAGTTTGCGATTGTCTGGTATTTAAATTCTGGAGATACGCGATTCCATATTATATTCCCTTTTAATCAAATTCTTAAAGTATGCTTGTTGACTCCGGTATCGCGTTAGTTAAAGACTTCAATGCTTAAAATGTTTAGGGAGAAATGGAATACTGGTGTGTATGTTTTCTTTAAAGTACCGAGACCAGCCATATACTGTATGTTTAAGTTCCAAAATTAATATCGTTTATGGGCTTCACACGCGTTGCAGTATGCACAGGCACTAAGTAAAAGGAGATGCTTCGTATTGCTTGACTAATTTTAAGAACTAAGCTATAAATATAAAAATTGCAGGCGCTGCTCTGGTGCGTCGGCTCCTACACAGTGCCTGTCTGCCGTAAGCGTTACAATATACATACAGTACCCAACACTGCTTGTACCCATCTGTCATGCAAATAAAACACCTTGAACTGAATTGAATTGAGGGGAGAAGGGGGGGATACTAAAGCCAATACTGGCTCAATGGGCTTTGACGTGCTAATGCGTTGGTTTAACGGTCCGGGTGTGGCAGGCTTCCAATGTCAACTCGACTCGATTAGAAGACAATGAACGTATTTTAGCCCTAAATGAATTAATAGCAAACATGATTTACATAAAATACATTTTTCCAAGAAAGTTTATAATAACACGATCTATAGTTGAAATCTGAGCCTACTTTAAAAATAAAGGAAAAGCATTTTCAGAGAGCAATCACGCTGTGTTTATGTAGAAAAAGTGATTAGGTTTATGAGCAATCTAATTACCTATTTGCTTAAAACGCTATATAAAATAAAGTTTATTTAGAGATGAATGATCAGTGTCGCAGTTTAAATAATGTGAGTCAGGAAACTAACACAGCGCCACCGGATTTAATAACGCAATAAAAACGCTATAAAATAATGTGACACAGTACAGCACAGTACAACAATACTGACCATGACTTTAGAAGCATAAATTACCTTACACTCAATTTAAACACAAGCTGTCTTTCTGTATGAACCTCTAAGCTGGTTCATACAGAAAATGTAGAAATGCATTAGCCTGATCATGATTAAAAAACACATAATTAAACACGCGTTTGCGATTTAAATCAGAACACGATTTAAATCAATATAAATGTTTATATTGTAACGCATACTGTCCAGCCTCCATTTCTCTATAAAAAATTACTGTTGCACACACACACACAATAGAAGCAGGAACCGCTGTCAGAAGGGAAGATATATTCAAAATATCGCAAATATCGATCATGTTGCAATATTTTGAAATATAAAAGTCAATTGATTGTCCATAATATCGCTTACCTATTTTTTCGAAGAAATGTTTGTTAAAATAAAAGTCCAGCACCAGCTGGATTCGAACACACAACCTGCCAGCTGGTAGTCACGCACCTAGACCAGTAGGCTACAAGACAGCTCGCATGATCAGGTAGGCGAAACAGCCTTACACAGTCCTGCCACAGTACACGGATATAATCATACCGTTATTAAATTCTTTAGATACGCGATTCCATATTATATTCCCTTTTAATCAAATTCTAAAAGTATGCTTGTTGACTCCGGTATCACGTTAGTTAAAGACTTCGAAGCTTACAATGTTTAGGGAGAAATGGAATACCGGTGTGTATTTTTCCTTGTGATATTTTAAGCTCTAGTTGAATGATAGGTGTCGCATTTTAAATCATTTTCGTAGCTAGAAATTATGAAACGCCCTGTTAAAAGCAAGGAAGTTTTTATGCCCCGTTGAAGTAAAACAAAATGCCTGACAAAGTATGGCTTGGACAGATTCCAAGTGCTTGTACAAATGTGCTAAAGAAATTATACTTTGAGTATACAGCTTGTCCAAAGTCATCCATTATCAATACTATTAGTAATATCTTCAGTAAAGGCTTTGATGCATAAATATTTCTGATGAAGGTAGGTTGTGTACTTCTGTCCAACTGAGCAATCTTGCTTTCATAATATATACCAACATTTTAATGACTGATGATTAACATGCTGTAATACACAGTTCAAAATTAAAGGCTCAAATGCTGTACATGAGAGGTTAAGCTCCCCCTGGCGGTTTTACAAGGCGACGCCGGATAATTAGTCACGTGACACACGTGACACATGTGATACCGCGTGATACTGCGTGATACTGTGACACGCCCACCGCGGTATGCCGCGAAATACCTCACCCATTTTGAATGGCTGCATCTGTAGATGAGGAAGATCAACAGTCCTGAAATGGATTCCTGCACGGCACCACTATCTGCATAATTAGAGGTTCTGCCCCTTAAGATAACATGCTGTTACCACTTTTCAATGTGCTTACATTAACAGATGCAGCCAACCGGAATGCATGAGGTGTCAGGTGGTTTAATGTAGTAAGCGTTACGATGATTACACACAACTCCAAATAAGATACTGTAATTGTAACTATTTTTCATACTGTCATATGCAGGTATTTCACACAAACCCATTCCAGGTTTTTTCTAGTTCTTTTAAGATTAAATGAGCAGCAGAGATTCTCTTTTAAGGAGCAGAAACACACTTTTTCCAAAATAATTCTGACTTTTTTAATTTATAATATATTGTTTTTTTTGTTTCTCAATAAATTTGTGTTGTGTTTTTTAATTCATATTGTTTTATTTGCAATATACAGATGCAGCCATTCAAAGTGCGTAGCACAGACATGTACTGCGGGTAATTGGCTACGTCCTCGCGCAATACCGCAGTACGTGATTGGTTGACTGGCAGTGGAACTAGTGGTGCGTTGGTCGGTCGTAGAAAGTTTTAAATGTCTTTACTGTGCCCATTTTAGTATTGAATATTTATATGGAATTTTACCACTGAAGGGAAATCTTAGTAGCTGAGCATAAAAAGAATAGAAGCATACTGTAAAGCGTGTGAAGGCCATAAACGATATTAATTTTGGAACATAAACATACAGCATATGGCTGGTCTCGGTACTTTAAAGAAAAAATACACACCAGTATTCCATTTCTCCGTAAACATTTTAAGCATCAAAGTCTTTAACTAACATGTGAAATAACGTGTATAAAAAGTGGTAGTTTTAAGCTTTTCTGCTAATATAATATGGAATTGCGTATCTAAAGAAATTAATAAAGATATAATTATATTCGTGTACTGCAACACAGTAATACACGCTGTACAATGTCTGTTGATTCTTTATGTGTAGGGCTGTTTCACCTCTGCTGATGTGACCTTCCCGGTAGCCTGGTGGTCTACGTGCAGTGACTTTTCTTTTAACAAACATTTCTTTGAAAAAATAGAATAGCAATATTATGGACAATTAATTGACTTTTTATATCTCTAAATATCACAACATGATCGAATTTAAGTCATTTTTAATAACAATGAATAGTCACCTTCTTTCCTTCTGACAACTGTCCCTGCTTCTGCTTCCTGCTTCTATCGTGTGTGTGTGTGTGGGGGGGGGATCCCTTTAGATCTCCCTTCAGATTTAAAAGATTATTAATCATATCTTCGGTGTCGCATCTTCCCAGTGTAGCTGACGCTGCCTGGGTAAACTATCACAAAGCTTTAGAGAACTTAACATTTCTATTATCAACAAATTGTAAATATGACGTTTACATTGGCATTATTAATTTTTCACTTGAGTGTATGGAGGATTGTCAGCTGTCACTGAGAGTAGACCCCCCCTCTTAGGCTGCACAAACGATCTTTTAATTTTTTATAGAGAAATGGAGGCTGTACAGTATGCGTTACAATATAAACATTTATATTGATTTAAATCGCGTTTTTATTTAAATCGCAAATGCATGTTTAATTATATGTATTTTT
This sequence comes from Lepisosteus platostomus, assembly GCF_059453375.1. Lineage (NCBI taxonomy): Eukaryota > Metazoa > Chordata > Actinopteri > Semionotiformes > Lepisosteidae > Lepisosteus > Lepisosteus platostomus. The sequence goes on along the minus strand of NC_142612.1, from coordinate 48,324,931 downwards.
TTATTCACAATCAGACAAATGCAACATAAAGTATAATCTTTGTCTTCTAAGTATCTTAATAACTTTCAGCATAGCTTTCTCCCTGTTTAGATTAATTTTTCTTGGGATTTTGGGATCAAACGTGGGAAGATTAGATTGTAATCTTTTTATTTTTTAAATACATTTTAGAAAAGTGTAATCTTTACTAAAAAGCTGTATTTATTTAATACCACTCGATACTTATATTAATGGAGTTTAGTTATACTATTTAATCTTTTATTTTAAATTGTATTACAGCATTGTACACACGTTTAAAAGAGAAGAGAGAAAACTCAAGCCTTCTTCAGGTGTGAGGGTTTCTGCTCTGAATGAAATGCTAAAATGTAATGTAGGCTCTGAATGGGTTCAATTCAGTACGAATTGTAATACTAATTAAATGACCCCGGGCACTTTCCAGTATGAGTGAATAAGCACAGGTTTTTCAGCAGATGTATCACCTCAGAAAAGTCTAAATGTTTTCTACATGCGTTGTTAATGAGAAAGTAGCATTTGTCAGCAAAACCGTCAAGATAAATATTTCTATTGGTTTAAAATAAATAAATTCACCTGACTGCTTGTTTACAATGTACAGATGCAGCCATTCAAAGTGCGCGGTACAGACACATACCGCAGGTAATTGGCTGCGGTATTGCGTATCATGACGCAATATGACGCGGTGCGTGATTGGTTGACCGACAGGGGCACTCGTGGTCCGTTGGTCTGTTGTAGAAAGACTTACTGTAAACGTCTTTACTGTGCCCGTTGTAGATATTGAATTTTACCACTGAAGGGAAATCTTAGTAGCTGAGCATAAAAAGAATAGGAGCATACTGTAACGCGTGTGAAGGCCATAAATGATATTAATTTTGGAACATAAACATACAGTATATGGCTGGTCTCGGTACTTTAAAGAAAACATACACACCAGTATTCCATTTCTCCCTAAACATTTTAAGCTTCGAAGTCTTTAACTAACGCGATACTGGCGTCAACAAGCATACTTTTAGAATTTGATTAAAGGGAATATAATATGGAATCGCGTATCTCAAGAAATTAATAACGATATAATTATATTCATGTTGCAAAAGAACTGCAACGGACATAAAAACTCCCTTGCTTTTAACAGAGCGTTCCATAATTTCTAACTACGAAAATGCCAGGTGAAAGGATTTGTAAACATATTTTGTTAAAGCAAGTCAGTTTTTTCCGCAACACATAAAATACATTTTCCCAAGAAAGTTTAGCCTTTGTCACTAATGAAACCACTAAATAAAGACATAAATATAGAAATCTTAAGATTTGTTTTATTTAATGTTGGTAGCAGGATGAACTGTCAGAGTGTATATTTTGTTGCAGAGTTGCTGCAAGATGTTAACAGTGAAAAATGTATTTAGAAATGAGTTATTTCAAGATGAAAATTTTCAGAATAATTGCAAATCTAGCAGGATAGAGAAAGCACATAAAACTGGCAGTTAGATTGATCAGATTAGTATAAAAAGTCATTTAGCAAAGGGAATGAGAAGAGTGACAAACTAGTATACTTTAGATCTTTTTTTCTGAACCAGGGAAAATCTGATCATGTTTCCCTATAACAATAATAAAAAACTTGATTTGATATATCACCATTAAAGGTGGCATCTCAAAGCAATACAGTAGATGTAAAAACAGATAAAAGGACCACAGATTACAAAGTAAATGCATATAAGAAAAACAAGCAGTTAGAGGTGCTACCAAAATTAGAAAATGAAGCAGATACAGACACTAAGTCTTCTGAAAAGAAAGGTTCTGAGGTTAGATTTAAACTGGCCCTGGTGTGTATGTGTTTGTGTCTGTCTGTCCTGTGATGGACTGGCGCTACGTCCAGGGTGTATTCTGCCTTGTGTCCGTCGCTTACTGGGATAGGCTCCAAATCCTCTGTACTGGATAATGAGATTAGAAATGGATGGAAGTAAAGGCACTGTGTGGATGGAATTATACACAGTGTTAGAAACCCACTATGAAATGGCAGCATCTCACTGAGAATAAAACATTTTATAGTGCTGGCTTAAGGAAACAGCCTTTCCACCTCTCTTGCACATCAGTATCCATACCTAGTTATTTAAACAAATTGCCTCTAATTATAAACATCGTAATATGCTGGCTCTGTGGATCCGCATCAGCTATGTTTGCCCATTCCTTCAATTCATGTGCATCCAACACACAGTTCAACGCTAGCAACTACACAAAATCTAAAATATGAGCTCTACTTGCCACTTACAATACCAACAGTACCAGCTAACTTTAGTAGTAACATTTTCATGGATCTTTTTAACAATACAATTTACAACATCAGACTTCAGACACAATTGAACAGGCCTCAAAAAAGTCTGGTACAAACATTATCAGCATGGAATAAACCTTTACTTTAATGGTATAAACCTTAAATGAATTCATATTCTCAATAAGATTTGGTGCTCAGTAACATGACTTAGAAAATGACAGAAGACATACGTATCATGCTTATCCTTCTATTTTTCATAATCGTAAACTTCTTAAGGCAGTTACATTTTCTCTGTTCTGACCTGGAGTTACAGAGAAATTTAAATTCTAATAAGAGATTTGTAATGAGGAAAGTCATACCAATCACTCATACCAGGATTTGCAATTACAATACAAATACTTTCTTTCTGTATGTGTTTATTTTGCAGTTTGAGTCTATGGCATTCCTTTGGGGGTCTATACTCCAAGGCATGACTTTTTTATGGGAACATGACATTTTTTTAAAGTCTTTTAATGCAAGCTTCATATAAACCCTTAGCAGTGGTTACTGTCTGGAGCAGGTACTTGAATGGCACATTATCATTGAAATTATTCAATTTCTTTTGAAAATATTTGGGATAATACATATTCCAGAAATCACAGCCGTTGAATTATCCAGAAATTAATTTCTCTCAGGGTGTATTTAACCCCTCATGGATGGCATTGTATGAAATGAGTTTGTAGTTCCCCATTTGCCTCTATTATGAGATGCTGTGGACACTATTTTATACATTTTAGGAGTGTCCATAGGAAGGTATGTTCTAGAAAGAGTGAACTTCTGTTTTGCCCTTATTTTTAATAGCGACGTTACATGTTTACACTTGGTGCTCCTACTAGAGGAGAGGATATGATTAATCTAGGCTTATCACAGAAACTGAAACACATCTGGTTGGTGAGTCTACTGTGGGTAAAATGTTACTGGTACCGCATGTTGTAAAGCTCAGTATTTTCTCTCTTGGCCTGACTTTTTTTAATGTCTGAGTGTTAGAATCCATGTTGTTGCTGGTAAGGGAACGGTAGGTGCTGTGATTGACACAGTCAAAGCCTTGTACAGAGATACCATTGTAGCTGTTTGACAGTATTTTAGATGCCCTTAGTTAAAAGCATGGGAGGAAGTACTGCCAAGGGGAGGGGGGGGAGCAAGGATTTTTTCTTTGAGTTTGTGAGGTTATTTTTTGTTATATTGCGTTTCAGAAAGCAAGAAAATAAAATTTACTGTATGATAAAAAGAGAAAGAGCTGGAGTAGATCCTCAGATCAGTTTGCTACCAGCAATCAAACAGAAAAAATGGAAAGAATTGTCTCCTCCGGATTGGAACCTTTCTTACTGTCTTATAATTTATCAGGCTACCTTTTAATTTCCACTGAGAGAAGGAAGTCACTTGTCATGCAGCTATTTTATTCTTCATTGCACAATATGCTCTAAGTTAGCAAATGAAACATGAACACTTATTGAAATAAATCAAGAATACGATTAACATGAATGTATAAACATCCAAACTATACTTTATCACATTTAATTATTGGGTTAGCTTTTTATTGAGCCAAAATGTTATAAATGTGTGAACGTCTGTAAAATGGAAATATTTATATTTTTCTCTTTTCTGTTTCCTGCCTGACAGCATTTTGTATCCCATTCTGTATATTACTGGAAAATATTAGACCCAACCTAAAGAATTCATGGGGGTAGTGGGACACAGTACTGCAAAGAGTCTCCTAAAGGGACAGAGCTATTAGTACTTATGTGTTTGAGTCTGGAGAATATAGTAAACTCTAAACATTAAGGGAATGCATGGAATCAGAAAATATAAATTGCATAGTACACAAGACTTAACTGGTTTTATTCTAGGAAAGCAGACAAGACTGAGTCATGGGACTCAGAGGATCCAAGGCTAGACTGAGTATAATAGGCTTCGGGCTTCTATTGTGACATCTACTGTAAATTACAGAAATGTTAAAAGTAAACAAAATAAAGTAACTAAAATGTGGTCTGAAATCACCCCTTTAGACACCCCTTTTACTTTACTGGTGTCAGATATGAAAGGAAATAGTCTCCCATTCTGTCTGCTGTGTGTTGCAGCAGAGGGACTCCCTGCAACTGAAAGGGGCAGAGTAACTTGCATGCCCTCTAGTACAGTTTACACATGCACGACTTTAAAAGCTAGCAAGACAGGTTTCGATTCACATTAGCTGGCGAGCCTTGTTAAAAAAACTAATGATAATGTAACATGCCACTGTTTGTTCATGAACAAAGTTATACTGAGATTTCCTTAGATACGCGATTAAAAAATAAATAAATAAAAATTTGAATCTCCTGCGGAACACATTCCATAAGAATAAGCGGTTTTACAGTATATATCGCCTTTAAAGGTGGCTTCTCAAAACGCTTTACGGGATAAAAACAACCAGAACAGCAGCAACAACAATATTGTATTTCATTGCACTTTGAAAACCAAGTAATAACTTAACTATACAGTACGTGCAAACGTTTCGTATGTTGCTGTCGTGAATGCCTGCGTACCCATAAGTATCTTATTTGCCTTGAGTCCTGTCTACAGTATCTGTCCCCCTACCCCCTCTCTCCCTTAAATTCAATTCAATTCAAGGTGTTTTATTTGCATGACAGATGGGTACAATTCTTGTTGGGAATGTATACTTTGATATTTACACCCGGCGCGGCACCGAGGGAGCGTCTGCATTTATAACTTAGTTTTTAAAATTAGTCAAGCAATATGAAGCATCTCCTTTTACTTTTAAGTCCCTTAAATACATTGAGCACAGCTTTCTCACCATCCTTACACAAAGCAGAAACTTTCCGATGACTCACAGTAAAAGTGGAAAGATTACAGATTTTAATCATCTTTAATTTTGTCTTTAATTTTGCCTGTGGAGTGTATCTTATTAAGCTCTAAATTGCATTTTGAGCGCGGTTTTTGACTTTTTTTAAATTGCATTTTGGGTGCGGACAGCACATACAAGGGTTAATGAACTGCACCATGAAATTTAAAATAGTATTCTTTAGGTGTGAGGGTAGGAGTGGACCGCAGCAGGCATAATCAGCAAACCACGAAAACAAAGAACAGGACAGGTGAGATGTGTATCCAGAAAGCGAGTGATCAGAAAAAGGAAATGGAAAACGCAGAAAAAGGAAACGCTTTACAGGATAAAAACAATAACAACAGTAGTGGCTGGGCAAACGATTTTTTTTATCGAAATACAAATTGAGATACTGTATAATGGTGTGCATGAACAAAGGTATACTGCAATTTTCCTTAGATACGCGATTAATGCTTCGTAGGAGGAGGCGGTCTTTTCCTCTAGTCTAACAGTCTGTCCGCAAACAAAACATTCCTGTTAGACAAGAGGAATTGAAAAAAAAAACAATTTTGTCAATGAAAACCGGTGTGTGTGTCTCTCTCTGCTGGATATCCCTCTCACAAACTGCTGAATGAATAAAATAATTTTATTGAAAACGCATTTGCGATTGTCTGGTATTTAATTTGGTCCCTTTTAACTGTTTTTCGATCTACTGTATTGCTTTGAGATGCCACTTTTAAAGGCGATATGTAAAATAAAGTTTTTTATTATTGTTATAGAGAAACATGATCAGATTTTCCCTGGTTCAGAAAAAAGATCTAAAGTGCTACACATAACTTTCTTAATTCGATGTATTTAAAGCAGTGAACTACTGTAGGTGTCACATAACATTCAGAAATACAATCACGTATTTGACAAATAAAAACGATTATAATCTAATCCTTCCACGTTTGATCCCAAAATCCCAAGAAATATAAATCTTGACGGGTAGAAAGCTATGCTGAAAGTTTATTAAGATACTTAGAAGAAAAAGATACTGTATCAATTTATGTTGCATTAGCCTGATTATGATTAAAAAACACATATAATTAAACACGCGTTTGCGATTTAAATCAGAACACGATTTAAATCAATATAAATGTTTATATTGTAACGCATACTGTCCAGCCTCCATTTCTCTATAAAAATTTACTCTGTTGCACACACACACACAATAGAAGCAGGAAGCAGAAGCAGGGACCGTTGTCAAAAATGACTTAGAATCGATCATGTTGCGATATTTTGAAATCTAAAAGTCAATTGATTGTCCATAATATCGCTATTCTATTTTTTCGAAGAAATGTTTGTTAAAAGAAAAGTCCAGCACCAGCTGGATTCAAACACACAACCTGCCAGTTGGTAGTCAGACACGTAGACCAGTAGGCTACAAGACAGCTCGCATGAACAGGCAGGCGAAACAGCCCTACACAGCCCTGTCGCAGCATACGTATATAATCATATCGTTATTACATTCTTTAGATACGCGATTCCATATTATATTAGCAGAAAAGCTTAAAACTACCACTTTTTCACACGCTATTTCACATGCTAGTTAAATACTTCGATGCTTAAAATCGTTAGGGAGAAATGGAATACCGGTGTGTATTTTCCCTTTAAAGTGCCGATTCCTGGAATCTGACTGGCTGACACCCCTCTGTAGTGGTTCCATAAAATCTGGTATACGGAAAAGAAAGCGTTGATATATACAAGTGTCTTTTAATACACTCTTTGCTGTGCTCTTGAGGATCCTTGTGATATTTTAAGCTCTAGTTGAATGATAAGTGTCGCATTTTAAATCATTTTCGTAGTTAGAAATTATGAAACGCCCTGTTAAAAGCAAGGACGTTTTTATGCCCGTTGAAGTAAAACAAAATGCCTGACAAAGTATGGCTTGGACAGATTCCAAGTGCTTGTACAAATGTGCTAAAGAAATTATACTTTGAGTATACAGCTTGTCCAAAGTCATCCATTATTAATACTATTAGTAATATCTTCAGTAAAGGCTTTGATGCATAAATATTTCTGATAAAGGTAGGTTGTGTACTTTTGTACAACTGAGCAATCTTGCTTTCATAAAATATACCAACATTTTAATGACTGATGATTAACATGCTGTAATACACAGTTCCAAATTAAAGGCTCAAATGCTGTACATGAGAGGTTAAGCTCCCCATTGGCGGTTTTACAAGGCGACGCCGGATAGTTAACCACGTGACACCACGTGAACTGCGTGATACCGCGTGATACCGCGACACGCCCACCGGGGTATGCCGCGAAATACCTCACCCATTTTGAATGGCTGCATCTGTAATAGGGCCCTTTCACATAATCAGAGGTTTTGTTACCTGCAGTAGTTTTAAAAAGTTCACAATTTTGTGCTTAATTCTGAATTTTTAAAATTTATTTTACAACTGAGATTTAATAATGAGTCTGAGAAATTGAGACTGCAGTTCCCCTTAATTCAGATAGTACAAATACAGTATCAGAATCCTGACAGAAGGGAATATTTCTAAAGAGAAAAAGACAATTGACCATTAGAATAACACATTTCTGGGCTGATTTTCAGTATAAAGACACCTATAGCAAGGTTTTGAAAGGGGCTGGGAAATTATAAGATTCATTAAAGTTTATGGTTTTACAATAAATATGTGTTTTATATATACATGACATAAGTTACAGATTTACACATTTTTAAGATTTTGGACAATATACTATCTATCAAATAATAATTTTTAAAGTAAAAATTAGAGCAAAAGAACTTGCTCTATTAGCTTTATTTCTTCTTCCTATTAGATGATATAATTTCCTTGAGATCTTATTTTCTGGAGCTTTAAAGTCTGAATTAAATGCTAAAAATATGTGTAAATGTAAAAATATTTATTTTGTACATAATTTTTATAATCATTTGTTCATTGTAATGGAATAATATGTACAACAACATACAACCCAACACATGTTTAATTAGCATGTTCAAATATGTGCAAAAAATTCCCCATAGTGTTTCTGCTGTGGATTTACCTAATGCACACCCAGTCAAAAAAAAAATGACCAATCATAATTGACTATGTAATGTTTCTGGAGCACAGAAAAAAAGAGAGGAAAATGCGAATCAAGTTGTAATAAAACATAATATGCATAATAACGTAATAATATGTATTTCATTTGGCTTTAAGTGTGTCAGATCCATGTAACTAGAGAATGATAGAGATGGCACAATTTCAAGGTAGATGTAGACTGCTGGAGGAGTTTCATTAAAAGTTAACCGATTCATTTTTCCCATAATTGTAAACATGCCATGTAGTTCAGGTGGGTAGCTGCATCAGCATGCATAGGCTGCAAAAGAACAAGTAATAGGTTTATTTCATGCTGAAAAGAGAAGAAAGAAAACACAACGTTTTGGCCATGGGGCCTTCTTCAGGTGTGACATGCCATGTGTGTACATGCCATGTAGTTTGCCTGGCTAAAACTCTGTGCTGCCAGACCAAACAAAAGCATGAAAGCAAATGTACAGTACAAAAAACTGTTCAGCGATTATACTGAAACACATTGTGATCAGCATTAAAATGCATTGGTTCTCTTGCAGTTTCTCCTGTATTTCATTAAATGGGGGTTTTGTGAACTCAACCTATAGCCCTTCAGATTGCAGGTGCTCTCCCAGTAACAGCAGCAGGAGTAGAGATTAACTTTTCACAGCTCAAGTTGATTAAAACATACTGTACCTGATGTCAAAAATATAGGCAGATTGATTTATAGAACTTTTCTATCTGCTTAGCCTTTCTGATCTCACCTCCATTGTTAATGAGTGCACTAATGTTTTTTATTTCTTACTTAATTTCATATTTATTTCTGCAATTCCTTTGTACAAAGTTTTCAGTGCAGTACTGAAAATGTTAAAATATTTAACTAACATAGTTAGATAAACACATCCTAACACATTTATTATTATTAATACTCCTTTTCTTTACTTTGAATGTTAAAATACATTATCCTTGTAAAATGTATGCTTTGTGTTTTTGTTTATAATTTATTTATTATGTGTTCTCTAAAGCTGGTTAATAAAACTTTTCTAGTTATTTAATTATTTTATTGTTCTAAAGGTTAAAATAAGGTAGTATAACAGTGTACTGTATGTCTAAATTGTTATCTGGAGGGTGCCCCTTCCATGGTCTTGACCAGGGTATGGTATGGTATGCAATATTTAGAAAAAAAAATAAATTTATTGATACCAGAATGCACATACTAATGCAGCCACCCAGGTTACGCATCAAAAACTCATTGCTACAGCAAGATGTCTTTGTCATTCCACGGTGTGATTCGTCACACTGACCAGAGAAGCTACACTGGCCAAACAAGATTGATAGGTGACACCTACTGTATATAGGTGACACCTGTATAAAATCTATGGGTGCAACCATCACCCATGACCAACAAACACTCCTGGACCTGAGATTTACAGCTTCGAATCTGACTTCAGTGGAATTGAAAGTATATGGCTGTGCTACTCATACACAGATCAAACAGGGACTTGAATGCAAGAGACTAAGAGAACCAGCATGTAAGCGTGCTCCCACTCCCCTGTATCCTGCTTGCAAATATAGTATCGCTGGAAAGTATGATTGACGAACTTCACTGTTGTATCAATACTCATCGCGACTGAGAGACTGCTGCATCTTCTGTTTCACTGAAGCTTGGCTGAAACCCAACGTTCCTCATGCCTCTGTACAACAAGCTGCATTCACACTGTATAGAGGGGACTGCAAAGCTGAATCTACTGGCAAGGAGAAAGGAGGTGAAATGTATTTCATGATTAATAATCTTTGGTGCACTGACATAGAAATTCTCTACAGGTCTTGCTCATCTAATCTAGAATACCTCTTTATTAAATGTCACCCTTTCAACCTACCAAGGGAATTTATGGCTGTTATCTTGACCGCAGTGTACATTCACACGCATTCTAATACTGAATCGGCACTCAGCGAGCTGTACAGCATCATCAGCAAATATGAAAACATGCATCCGAAAGCTGTTTCTATTGTGGCGGGGGACTTTAACTACTGTAACCTTTCAGCACATCTCTGTTCCCACTAGAAGGAATAACACCTGGATCACTGCTATACCACCATTAAAGGAACATACTGCTCCATTTTACCACCATATTTCAGGAAGTTTGACCATGCCTCCGAGCTCCTTCTGCCTGTTTACTAGCAGAAGCTTAAGAGTGCATACCTCCAGTAAAGATCATGCAGTGCTGGTCAGACGCTGTTGAGCAAGAACTCGCAGACTGTTTTGAAATGACTGATTGGTGTATATTCAAAGATTTGTCCACTGATCTAAATGAGTTTACAGAAGTGGTCAAATCCTATGTCAACTACTGTGTGGACAGATGTGTTCCTACCAAGAAGATCCCGATCATTCCAAATCAGAAGCCCTAGATGAACAGACATTCGCTCCAAACTTAAATCACGGTCTGCTACCTTCCTATCAGGTGACAGAGAACTATATAAAAAATCAAGGTACCTGGAAAACCTAAAGAAAGCTATAAAACAAAAATACAAGGACAAATTAGAAAAAACAACTTTGGGGCAACTCAAGGCACATGTAGCAAGGCTTGTGGGCTATCACAAACTACAAAGGCAAAAGCACTGGTATTTCCTCCACTAAAGCATCTCTACCAGATGAGCTGAGCACCTTCTACTACCGTTCTGAGGCTCAGAACACCAAGCCCGCAATCAAAGCTCCCAGTAAACCAGGGGACTTTGTGTTACAGGTCTCTAAACATGAAGTTCGTAGTGCCTTTAAGAGAGTGAAAACCCACAAAGCAGCCAGCTCAGATGGTGTCTCCCCTCGTGTCCTTAAAACCTGTGAATTCCAGCTATCTCGGATTTATACAGACATTTTTAACATGTCTCTGTACCAGAGTGTTTTAAGAAAACCACAATTTTGCCACTGCCCAAGAAGACCAAGTGTTACGACCCCAGGTGTCTAGGGGTAAAGGGGTGTAATATATAGGACGGATTTGAATGCAGGTGGGTTTCTGGTGAGGGACTGAAAGTGTCATGGAGCTCATAAAGTGAGGAAAAGCTGACCTAACTACCAAAACAACACCCGAAACACTCGGCCTTCGGCATCTTCTAACGCCCTAGCTTCACCTTCACTAACTACCCAAAACCATACAAGACAAAAGGCACTCACCTGTCCTAAACCAGTGTTACTAATACAAAGATCAAATACGTGTGTAGAATGTACCGGACAACCTTTACTAACCCTTAACACAAAAGTTCACACAAATACACAAGTGAACTATGAATACAAATAAGGGAAAACGAGAGTAGACACAAGGAATAGGGTACAGAAGAGCACAGAGGTTGATATAACAAGTTTGGGCAAGGTAATGGCAAAATACAGGATAATACAAAAAAACTAAAGTACATGGAATTGAACACAAACCAACAAAGCCGAAGCTATACAAAAACACACAAATAAGAAGCGAAACGAACTAAAACGGATAGAAATATAGCCTTAGCAATATGAAAGTGAAACGAAGCTGAGCCAAACAGGACTGAAGTCAAGCCAAAGGCCCCATCTTTCTGAAAACCTCCAAGTTAAATACTGAATAAGCTGAGTTCTGTTTGGTCGGGAGTTGATTGAAGCTGATGTCACAACGGCAAAGAGGGATGAATTATTGAACCAATGGGGAGGAAGAACAACCAAAGTCAGGAAGTGTGGAACATAACATCAAAACAAATACATGAACCACACTGGGACGTAACATCAAGATAACTTGCTTCAATGATTAACGCCGAGTGGCACTCACTAGTTGTCATGAAGTGCCTGGAAAGACTACTACTGTACTAGATAAATTGCTCTATCCCAGACTCCCTTGACCCACTTCAGTTTGCTTACTGCCGAAATAGGTCAGTTGATGATGTCATATCTCTAGCACTTCACACTGCCCTAGAACATTTAGACAGACGGGGTACCTACTGTATGCTAGGATACAGTTTATTGATTCCAACTCGGCCTTCAACACAATTGTTCCTGCCAAGCTGGTCCCAAAACTCAGGAATCTGGGCTTATGCAAATATATCTGCAACTGGATACTGGATTTCCTGACCTCAGGTGGTGAAAATTGTCAACAATATCTCCTCTACAGCGATCCTAAACACTGGAGCCCTACAAGGCTGCTGTCTCAGTCCTAGGCTATACAACATGTTCATCTACAACTGTACAGCCACCTACAGCAGCAGCCACATCATTAAGTTTGCAGATGACACCACTTTTATTGGGCTGATCAACAACAACGATGAGTCTGCATACAGGTGAGGTGGCTCATCTTACAACATGGTGCCTTGACAACAATCTGGCCCTGAATGTCAACAAGACAAAAAATTGAGTTACACCTCAATCAGCATCAATGACACACCAGTGGAAACTGTCAGCTGCTTCAGGTTCCTTCACTGCAGATCTCCACGGACCTGGCTTGGACTCACAACACTGTAGTGAATCTGAAAAAGGTACAACAGTGCTTGCACTTTCTGCAGTGCTCAAAAAAATGCAGTTTCGGGAAGCAGTTACTCATGAACTTTTACCACAGCACCATAAAAAGTGTCTTTACTATTGGCATCACTGTTTGGTACAGTAGTACTACCATGCATGACAGAGATGCACTACAAAGGGTTGTGGCAAAAGCACAGAGGATCATAGGATGCAATTTACCATCAATCTGTGAGATCCACACCATGTACTGTCACAATAAAGTGCAAACCATCATTTACGATCCCAACCATCCCGTCCACAAAATGTTCTTCCCCCTACCCTCTGGCAAGTGGAACCGCACTGTTAAAGGACCCACTAGACCCAAGAACAGCTTCTATCCCACTGCAGTGCACATCCTGAACAACCACTAACTGTAGGGCCTCAGACTCAATACACATCTCCATGCTGCACTTTTTACATAGTCTACATTTTTTTTCTTGGTTTAACTACTACATTTTTATTTATTTTCCCACAATATATTTATTGTTCCTCTTGTCTACATTGTGTACTGTGTACATAGTGTTGTCTGTTGTACTGTGCATGTTCCGAGAGATCAAGAGATTACGAATTCCAATGTATGTGTACATATGGCAATAAACTACTCTACTCTAGTGGGCAAAACCCATGGTCACACTGTGAGACATCCCAGTTAATTCAGCTAATTTACTGACTTGCCTCTGCTTTACCATTTTTACCTTTTACCTTTAATTAAGCAATCAGAGATTTGCTTGACCATGTAATCTCCTGATACTGTTGACTTAACAGGGGGAAGCTTTCAACTTTTATTTTCATGCTTGCAGCTTTTTTCATCCAGAATCTTCAATATATAACCTTATATAATAGAAGACTGTGTTATATTAAAATAAATTGTGCTGTAGTTTAGAATTGAAAGAGATAGACCGATGAGTTGACCTGCTAACAGTAATACAAGTGAAGGATAACTCTATCATGTGTTCCCTTGATGCTGACTTAAAATGGTCTGAGGTGTGCTCCACCACAGGAGACAATCAGCATTGAGACGCATTCTGACAAGAGACAGAATACAGAACACTTAAACAGCACACGCCTTTTCTGATTAAACAGTTTTATTGCTGTTATTGATTAGCATATACAGTACAAAAGACTCATGGAGTTTACACATAGTGGTGCACACAAAATAAAAAACAATTATTGTAACAAGATTTAAGAATAAAAACAATATAGCATGTCCCAATATATGGAGCCAGGATGACTAATAAGAAATGTTAATTTGGAATGACTTAGAAGGGTAAGGGTAAAAGTAATCTCTCTGTTCAAACACATCAGGACTTTTAATCAGATTAAAGCAGTACAGCTCATTGTTAAGGCTGAATGCCGTAGAATAAACAGGACCCTATGCGTTGTGTTGGTTATCTGGAAGGCAGACAAATACGAAACGTTCAGTCCGAAAAGAGTGAAATCCTAAGGTCAAAGAACTTGGTCAAAAATCCGAAAGAGTTGTTCAGGAGAAATCCACCAAATGAGTTTGCCGATATACAACAAGCTCACAAAAGAGAGAGACTCCAATACCGAGCCTGGGAATGTGGGACATGAGGGTTTAAATAGTGAAGGAGAGAGGTGTTATAGGTGAACAAGTTGATGAGGTTCAAATAGTGGCAGGTGCTGTGCGTGGTCATAACACTCATAAGATCCAATATTACCTTGGCTTATTCGTCATTCATGATCAGAGGGTATCTACAGATATTAATCTTCTCTATTAAAAAAAAAGATGTAGGTGTTTAAGTTTCAAGGGATCAACAACAATGAATAGTCTGGGGTAAAAATGAATAACACCTTGCCGCTATATGCCCCCCAACTGGCAACCCTGTATTGGATATCAGTTAGAAAATAGAAATAAACCCTCCTTCAGAAGAATTAGAAACAAGACCTGTCTTTAATACCAGATTTCCTTCACTCCTTCAAAAGAAGAACACAAACTTAAGTTTTTTCAAAGTAATTTTAAAATTCATTTAAATTCTTCATTCTTCTTAACCTGTATTGCCATGCAGGGCATGAAGTCCCTGAGGGGCAGATCCCTTGCTGAGAGGTATGCATTACTAAGCGACCACAGCGAGTGAGTTTGTGAATTAACTAAGTTCAGCTGTGGGAGGTCTTTAAGATCAGGCTGAGCAATTCCCTAAGTGGCCCCCAAGCCAGGATGTCAGTCCTGTACTGGCTGCAGACCTGAGTAGATGTAATATCAGGTGAAATTATCAGGTCCCACGCAAAGTAGCATTAACTTTAAAAACAGTAGAATATTGTCACACTCCTATTTAAAAAAAAAAATCTAAAGCAGCATGTGTTCTGTCTTTTGTATACATGAAGTACAACACCATGTCAGTAAGCATTCCCTAGCTAAACACCTTATGTTTTTCGCCGTTTCTGTGACCAATAGACATGACACTTTTTAGACAAAAGTTATTCTTTATGAGAAACCGCAAAACATGTACTGTACATAGGTTTTTGCCTGCTCTTTAAATATTGAACAGAAGAAATTTACTTAATAGTAAGACTTATACCAGCTGTTATTGTTGGTAACAGTAAACAGCAAGCCAACAATGCCCAAACTGTATAACTGGTTGTGTGTCATCCTGAAATTCTTCTTTTTGTTTGGCATTACCCTATCTCTTTACATTCATTACATTTATGCAAACAGACAGATAGATACGGTTTCTTCTCCCTTCAAAATCCACTTTTCCTGCATTTTCTATGTAATTCCAAATTCAAATATATATTGGTGTCTATATACTGACCATACTAAAAGCTTTTAAGGTTTTTGTGTTTAATGATTTAATGAGTGACTAACAATAACAATAACAGTAAACCAACAGTAGGCATTAAGCCTGGCTGTCAAGTCATTGTACTATAAACTGTATTCCATTTAATGTTTAAAGAGGTAGCAAAAGCCCATTTTAAAATTCAAATCTCAAAGATATACAAAAAAGGATTATGATTATAATGAGAAAAAAACAACAATTTTGCATTGCCCATATAATATGTCCAGTTTGGTTTTAGAATTGCAACAAAATAACAGAATAAAAACACTGGGAAGTCCAGAATTATTTTGTCTTTCATACATCCATTTACAGTCCATTTATCTTGGTCAGGATTGTGACTTTATGTGTCACACAAAATATAACACTGTAAAAATACTTGCCTGAGTGGATGTGTCAAGCCTACTAGCTTGTACAACTCACTTGTGTATAAAAAAATAATGTGTTAAATGTTATGTCACACCCTGTACAGTCCAGTAATTCAGATAATAAAAAACTGTGTTTTCTAAGAGGAAAAATACTTCCCACAGGATAATAAGATTGCTTTTAATAAATAGCAAGAAGTCTATTGTAGCGTTTACAGGTTCTTCTCAGGACAAAGGACCAGTGGAGACGTGATAAACGAACCAAGTGATAGCTTTATTCTTTATCAACCACACCAAAACCAAACACAGGATATACACACACATGAGGAGACTGACTGGAACACGTACACATCTTTAGAGTGGTAATTACTTAACAACAAGCTATACACTTATAAGACTACAGAGGACATTAGAACTTCTATGACATTATTTACACAGTTAGGGTCAGCAGCTGGTCATCGTGCTGACCCTCAAACCCTCCCCGGCTATAACTCCCAGCCTGCTCAGCGGTACTATGAGCACCTAGGGGCGCTTCCTCCTCACCACCGGGCGAGGGCGTTACAATATATTTCCACCATACAGTATTCTGGAAGGTAAACCACTAAATAGCAGCCAACAGCAAAAAGAAATATTGGTCAAATGTCATGCAATTTCTAACTAGAAGTTAAAAACAAAATGAAATTACAGAAAAAATTACAGAGCTGTAAGGCTTTTTTTTTTTGCAATGTCACTGAAATTTGTTTAAAGAAAACACATAAATCAGGTCTACTGTGTATACTGTATATACAGTACTGCATGAGCACCACTTTAAACTTAGTATATATAATAAATGTACAAGTATAATTTAAAATGAATTAGAGATTTCACAAATGCAACATAAAACTTTAGAGTTTTTGAGTCTCTGGTCCAATGTACATTGTTTAGTTTAATGGACACTTAGATAAAGAAGTATTAATACCTTCAGCACAAAACAAGAATCATACAGTGTTGAAAGAATGCATTTCCCTGTTAGTGTAAAAGTTTGGAAGAAATTTGTGTTTTTTAGTTGTTGTTTTTACCTCCCTTTGGAAATTGTTAATTAATTCCATTATAAATTCCACTTTTGATATTAATAATTGTAAATTTTAATATCACTGTTGAATACTTCAGTGTATAAACGCAATAGATTATTTCTTCATCACTTGTTTACTTATTCCAAAATGAAATTATCACTTAGTGATAATCATTCTAGATATATAAATCTAATAATATTTTTTTTTATTCGCTGCTGCACAAATGCTCAGATAGTTGCTTCCATAGCAGTCAACAAAGAAAGTTTCATGCATGAATAGTATGTTCAAATACTACTGTCTGAAATGCCAGACCTCTTTAACTGCACAAATTATGTCTGAGAAGCAAAGATTAGTTATTTTGTTATTTTAGTCTAATTAATAATGAGATGTTTTCAGAATTGCTTCTTCATTAGAATTTATTATTACTACTTGCTTAAAATTCCAAGTCATTATGAAACGAATTTAATTTTAAAGAATCAATTCTTCTGGTGATACAGTATCCACAACAATATCTGATCTTAACAGGACAATGGTGGTAATCAAAAAGACATCATACTGAGAAATGTTTCTGTCCCTACAAAAAGTTGAGAGAGGTTGTGAAAGGAATCATGAAAGCTCAGTTCTCTGACTTTGCCCTCTGTGTTGTCCCAGCAGACTCCCTGTTCAGTAGCCTGGGCCTGGGAGCGGTGGTGGGACTGGGCGTGGCGGCTCTGGTTCTCATTCTGGTGGCTGTGGATGTTAGCTGTTTCTTTCTGAAGCAGTGTGGCCTGCTCATGTGCATCACCAGAAAGGTCTGTGGGAAAAAGACAGCCACCAGTGGCAAGAGCAAAGACTTGGAGGAAGGGAAGGCCGCTTACCTGTAAGTACCTGCTCTAGTGCATCAATATTCCCACCTAAACAGATACTGTTAAACTTCTCTGGCAATGTATAAATGTGAAATAAATTAATCATACAGTAATATCATATTAAAGGCTCTGTGTTTGATTCTAGCATTTGGTGCCTGTCTCCATGGAATTTATGAATGTACCCCTATGGTTTATGTCCCTAAGGCAGAAGGATAAGCTCCCCACATCTTTGCTTTCCGATGAGCATTTTAGTAATTCATTCTTACAACATGTTCAGGTCATGAGATTAACTGAATAGATTAACATATATTTGTTTTACTTTCTAGACATGAAACATACAGTGGTGTGAAAAAGTGTTTGCCCCCTTCCTGATTTCTTATTTTTTTGCATGTTTGTCACACTGAAATGACACAAATTTAAATATTAGACAAAGATAACACAAGTAAACACAAAATTCAGTTTTTAAATGAAGGTTTTTATTATTAAGGGGAAAAAAAAATCCAAACCTACATGGCCATGTGTGAAAAAGTGATTGCCCCCTAAACCTAATAACTGGTTGGGCCACCCTTAGCAGCAACAACTGCAATCAAGCGTTTGCGATAACTGGCAATGAGTCTTTTACAGCGCTGTGGAGGAATTTTGGCCCACTCATCTTTGCAGAATTGTTGTAATTCAGCCACATTGGAGGGTTTTTGAGCCTTAACCGCTTTTTTAAGGTCATGCCACAACATCTCAATCGGATTCAGGTCAGGACTTTGACTAGGCGACTCCGAAGTCTTCATTTTGTTTTTCTTAAGCCATTCAGAGGTGGACTTGCTGGTGTGTTTTGGATCATTGTCCTGCTGCAGAACCCAAGTGCGCTTCAGCTTGAGATCACAAACAGATGGCTGGACATTCTCCTTCAGGTTTTTTTGTGGTAGACAGCAGAATTCATGGTTCCATTTACCACAGCAAGTCTTCCAGGTCCTGAAGCAGCAAAACAGCCCTAGACCATCACACTACCACCACCATATTTTACTGTTGGTATGATGTTCCTTTTCTGAAATGCTGTGTTACTTTTACGCCAGATGTAATGGGACACACACCTTCTAAAAAGTTCAACTTTTGTCTCATCAGTCCACAGAGTATTATCCCAAAAGTCTTGGGGATCATCAAGATGTTTTCTGGCAAAACTGAGACGAGCCTTTATATTCTTTTTGCTCAGCAGTGGTTTTCGTCTTGGAACTCTGCCATGCAGGCCATTTTTGCCCAGTCTCTTTCTCATGGTGGGTCATGAACACTGACCTTAACTGAGGCAAGTGAAGCTTGCAGTTCTTTGGATGTTGCTGTGGGTTTTTTTGTGACCTCTTGGATGAGTCGTTGCTGCGCTCTTGGGGTAATTTTGGTCGGCCGGCCACTCCTGGGAAGGTTCACCACTGTTCCATGTTTTCGCCATTTGTGGATAATGGCTCTCACTGTGGTTTGTTGGAGTCCTAAAGCTTTAGAAATGGCTTTATAACCTTTTCCAGACTGATAAATCTCAATTACTCTGTTTCTCATTTGTTCCTGAATTTCTTTGGATCGCAGCATGATGTCTTGCTTTTGAGGATCTTTTGGTCTACTTCACTTTGTCAGGCAGGTCCTATTTAAGTGATTTCTGGATTGAGAACGGGTGTGGCAGTAATCAGGCCTGGGTGTGGCTAGAGAAATTGAACTCAGCTTTCCAAAGATGTGATAAACCACAGTTGATTTATGTTTTAACAGGGGGGGCAATCACTTTTTCAACAATGGGCCATGTAGGTTTGGATTTTTTTCTCTTAATAATAAAAACCTCCATTTAAAAACTGCATTTTGTGTTTACTTGTGTTATCTTTGTCTAATATTTCAATTTGTTTGATGATCTGAAACATTTCAGTGTGACAAACATGCAAAAAAATAAGAAATCAGGAAGGGGGCAAACATTTTTTCACACCACTGTACATAACATATATAATAGTTTAATGGCTAGCAAGACAATAAACTTTTTTATGCTTTTAATCTTATTTATTTCATTGTAAGAACGTTTTCTGTCTTATTTTCCACCTGATAATTTTTTAACAAGTTTTTTTTTCTGGTTCATATGCTCCTAAAATTAGTTCACTTCTTTTTTTCATTTGTGCTTGAAGATCCATTCTCTTACCACTTTATCCAGTACAGGGCTGTACAGGGCTCCAGAACTCAGAGCAACAGGCTCATGGCAGGATACACCCTGGATAGGATGCTAGTCCATTGCAGGGCACACATAGACACAAACTCACACACACTCACATAAGAGTCAATTTTCCAAGAAGCCAATTAAACCACCAGTCTTTGAACTGTAGGAGGAAAGTAGAACACCTGGGAAAAACCGATACAGTCACAGGGAGAACATACAAACTCCACTCAGCTAGTACCTAATGAAACTGACTTTACAGCCCCAGGACGGAGAGGTAGCAATCTTAACCACTGTGCCACTATGCCATCCAATATAGCACATTTACAGGACAATTTAATGTTTCTGTCATAGATAAGGTGAAAAGTGAATTAAATTCCAAATGGAAACTCAGTGTCAGTGCCTTCCAAGCTGACACTGGTGACTGTCAAAGAGGGTTTTTAGGTGAACCAATAGATTTAACATCAATTAGGTTTTTATAGTATCCCCTATATTAACCTTAAATACAGTATTTTATGTCATTAGGGCATATATTGCTTCTGTATTTATAACCCCTCACTATTTTTTTTCCATTTTTCAGCAGATACTATATATTTCAAATTGTGATATTCATTTCAAATGTCTTTCCTATTTTTGTCTTGCCATGTTGTTTTTTGAAAAAGGATGTAGTGCAATTGAATTTCTGATATTAATCATGCTGGAAAAGCTGGATCAAATGTTTTACTTCTTTAAATAACCCTGCTTGTGTCCCTTGCAGAGATTGAATATCATTATACTGTTTCTAATGCACTGATGAGAAATTCAGGCACGTTTTATTTTTGTAGAACTTATTAAACTTATTAAATAACTTATTTTTGACAAGACCTCTGTAAGCACTGACTTTGAAACACATCCATGCTGACAACAGCCATTTTTTGTTTACTTACAGTATGCACCCAAGGATGTCAGCAACAGCTTGATTATGACTTCAAAGGACTAAATGCTGTGACAAGGCTCATATTATAGATCAGTTTGTAGGTCAGATCAAATAAAGTAGCATTAATACATTCATATTTAGAGGGCTATGAAATACATTGCCGTGTAATTTATATTCACATACAGATGCAGCAATTCAAAATGCGCGGTACAAACCCGCGGTACGGTAATCTACCCACAACCCACCAAGGTAAGTGATTGGCTGGCCAAAATGACCGACAGGGGCACTCGTGGTGCATTGGTTGGTAGTGAAAAGATTTAATCATTTAATGTCTTTACTGTGCACATTTTAATCTGCTTAGTTTTGAATATTTATATGGAATTTTACCACTAAAGGGAAATTTTAGTAGCTGAGCATAAAAAGAAGAGGAGCATAATGCATCTGAAGGTCATAAACGATATTAATTTAGGAACATAAACATTACTGTATGAACGTAAACTGTACTGTGTATGGCTGCTCTTGATAGTTTAAAGAAAAAATACACACCAGTCTTCCATTTCTCACTAAATATTTTAAGCATGAAAGTTTTATGAAACTTTAAATATGCTATTGCTGTATAGAATGAATTTTAATTAAAAAAATATTTAACACGAAAATTAAGCTTTTTACATCTTCCGCCTGAGAACAGTCGCTCGTTGCTACCCAATGCAGAAACACAGCCACTAACTAGCAAAGAGAGGACATTAGCTAGCCAATATGATAAAGAAATAAATGATTATTTTGTTTATTTCTTTTGCACATTTATTTGAACATTTCCATCGATTGTACAAGCCCTTGGAAACTGTCCAATCCTTAGTTCATCAGGCATTTTCTTTTACGCTGCGGGCATTCTCCCGGTCTGGTGCCGGTCTGTGTCTTCTAGGATATAATGCCAGCGAACTCTTGTTTTTATGTCCACTATAACAGACAATCTCCTTTGCTTTTAACCCCTCTGATTGGAGAAAAAAGACGTGATGGTTTGCTATACATACTGTACCAGGAAGATGATTTCTTTCTATTCGAAACGTGTATTTTAAAAGTTTAAGAAGTAAAAACCTTACAACGTACACAGATTTCTAAACTGATCAGGATCGTTATCTTTGTCTTATCCATAATAATTTTCACCGCTCTGTCCAGCAAATTAATAATAAACTTTATTTTATATAGCGTTTTAAACGAATAAGTAATTAGATTGTTCATAAACCTAATCACTTTTTCTACATAAACACAGCGTGATTGCTCTCTGAAAATGCTTTTTCTTTTTATTTAGGCTCAGATTTCAACTATAGATCGTATTATTATAAACTTTCTTGGAAAAATGTATTTTATGTAAACCATATTAATTCATTTAGGGCTAGAATATGATCATTGTCTTCCAATCGAGTCGAATTGACATTAGAAGCTTGCCACACCCGGACTGTTACACCAACGCATTAGCATGTTAAAGCGATTTCATTGAGGAGCCTAGCTTTCTTAACTAGTAAGTACTGTACTTCCTTGGTTTTGGAGGGGGGAGGTGTCTTTCGCTGGAAATCTCGCCCCCTTCTACTTTGAAAATACCTGTGAAACCGGTTTAATTCGTCACAGCCAGCACTCCTGCAGAGAGGGGGGTTGTACTCATTAATGTCTTAGCCGGAACACATGATTATATCTCATTTTGTATTTCTATAAAAAAATAGTTTGCCCAGCCTAACACTATTGTTGTTATTATTTTTATCCTGTAAAGCGCTTTGAGGAGCACAGTTTTCTCACCACTTAGATTACTTTTTGATACCATCCTTACACAAAGCAGAAACTTCTTGTATTTTTCGATGACATACAAGTGGAAAGATTAAAAATTTTAATCGTCTTTTTTCTGAACCAGCGAAAATCTGATCATGTTTCCCTATAACAATAATAAAAAACTTTATTTTACATATCACCTTTAAAAGAGGCATTCCAAAGCAATACAGTAGATGTAAACCACAGATTACAAAGTAAATACCCAGACAAACGCAAACGCGTTTTTAATAAAATGCTTTTATTCATTCAGCAGAGAGGGTGCGTAAAACCTGGGCGTAACAGCTGTTTCTTTTTCTGATCACTCGCTCTCTGGATAAACGTCTCACCTGTCCTGTTCTTTGTTTTCCTAATTTGCTGATTATGCCTTCTGCGATCCACTCCTGCCCTCACACCTAAAGAAGATTATTTTAAATTTCTTTGCGCGCTCCATTGTGCAATTAACCCTTGTATGTGCTGTCCTTAAGGTGATATCACATAAAGGTGATATGTAAAATAATGTTTTTTATTATTGTTATAGAGAAACATGATCAGATTTTCCCCGGTTCAGAAAAAAAAGATCTAAAGTATACTAGTTTGTCACTAGTATACTTTTAATACAGTCTTTGCTGTGCTGTAGAGGATCCTTGTGATATTTCGAGCTCTGGTTGAATGATAAGTGTCGCAGTTTAAATAATTTCCGTAGTTGGAAATTATTAAACGCTCTGTTAAAAGCAAGGGAGTTTTTGTGTCCGTTACAGTAAAAGAAAATGCCTGACAGAGTAGGGCTTGGACAGATTCCAAGTGCATTTTTGCAATTTACGTTGCATTGTACTGCTGTAATACAGTTTAAAATAAAATGAAACTCTAAACGGTATCAGCATTATTTATGGGTTGCAATTTTAAAAAAGTCAAAAACCGCACTCAAAATGCAATTTAGAGCTTTCTGGCAAGAGGAGACACCCAAATTAAAAATGTAACATGCCACTGTTTGTGCATGAACAAGGTTAAACATGCTATTTCCTTAGATACGCGATTAAAAAAAAAAAAAATTGAATCCCTGGCGGAACAAGAATCAGCGCTTTTATATATCGCCTTTAAAGGTGGCTTTTCAAAACGCCTTACAGGATAAAAACAGCAATAACAGCAACAACAACAATATTGTATTTCATTGCACTTTGAAAACCAAGTAATAACTTAACTATATGTGCAAACGTTTTATGATATGTCGCTGTTGTGAATGTCTGTGGAGTGTATCTTATTTGCCTGTCTGTCCTGGCTCTCTCGCTCGCCCTCCCCCCCTCTCTCCCTCAATTCAATTCAATTGAAGGTGCTTTATTAGCATGACAGATGGGTACAATCAGTGTTGGGTATTTACTTTGCTTTGAGATGACACTTTTAAAGGTGATATATAAAATCAAGGCTTTAACTTGCTTTAACTCCGCAAGTCTGAGTTCTCGTGTCTGTCCTATCCGAACTCGAAAGTATTACAATATGTATCTTTATAGCAGGTGGTGTACAGCTTTTTAGTATAGATTTCACTTTTCTAAAATGTATTTAAAAAATAAAAACGATTACAATCTAATCTTTCTACGTTTGATCCCAAGATCCCAAGAAAAATAAATCTAAACGGGGAGAAAGTTATGCTGAAAGTTTATTAAGATACTTAGAAGACGAAGATATCAATTTATGTTGCATTTGTCTGATTGTGAATCAAAAAACACATATATTTAAACCTGCGTTTGCGATTTAAATCAAAACGCGATTTAAATCAATATAAATGTTTATATTGTAACGCCTAGGTGACTATTAATTGTTATTAAAATGACTTAAATTCGATCATGTTCTGATATTTAGAAATATAAATTTGTTTGGTGCGAGTGAGCTTTTATTTAATCTCTGACTCAGGGAAATGTTTCATTTTTTCAAAGAAATGTTTGTTAAAGGAAATTCATGGCGCCAGTGGGAGTCAGGAACCTAACCCACTGCGCCACCAGCAAGGTCACATCAGGTACTAAGATTTCCCTTCAGTGGTAAAATTCCAAATATTCAATACTTAAATGGGCACAGTTAAGACATTAAATATACATATACATACTGTATACAGTACAGTTTGCATACGATAATATGTTTTTGTTCCTATATCAATCACTTTTATGAGCATGTGAAAGGCATGGTGAATCGATTCTCAAAAATTACTGTACCTTGCATGATTGGAAACAAATGTGTGATTGCAAAAATGCTGTGGTGTTACTTTTACAAAGACGGTCAATGAATAAAAGAATGTGGACAGGGCAATACTTTGAGTTTACAGCTTGTCCAAGGTCATTCATTATTAATACTATTAGTAATATCTTTGTTAAAGACTTTGATGGCGACAGCTCAAACATGAGAGGTTGAGCTTTATTAGCTCCACCTTGCAGAAATTCCGGATACTATTATTTTGCTTGCGGTATTATAGGAGAATTTACGGTAACTCGTGGTAGACTGCGTAAAGCGCACCGCAAAATAATGCGGTATCGCCTGCGCATTTTGAATGGCTGCATCTGTATATTATATTTATTTTCACAGCAAACAGCTACACCGGAGCCCCTGATAAACTAGATGCTTCATGTGCAGCTTGCAAAAATGCATTCTTGAAGATATATACTGTTCTCTATTAACAGGTTTAGATTGCCTACCTGTTTCACAGCTTTGTGATTATTTCTAACAGATTTGTTAGATTTTATGTTCTCAAACATAAAGGAAATAAATGTATTTCTGTGTGAAATAATATGTACAGTATGTACATGTGTGTATTCATTTCAGATCATATTAATTCAGATTTTATACCGAGCATGAATTATAATTAGGATAAAACAGCCTTGATGCTAATATTCCAGTATCATTTTTTTAAATTACTTCTTTATACTATTTCTTCAGATTAGAAGTACAATTCTGATATTCTGTGATGTTACTATAAGATTCAGCAGGTTTGACAAACAAGGCAGGGAATTCTACTTTGGTTCACTATATTGCAAATAACATACACTGAACTCTTGCAAAGGACTAAGGCAAGACAGAGCCTTTGCTCTTCTTTGTGTTGCAGAGACTGTTTTCTATGGGCTGCTAATGACTGAATTCTGTTGGTATGTGCAGGAAGGATGGGTCAAAGGAGCCCATTGTTGAGATGAGAACAGAAGAGGAGAGAATAACTAACCCTGATGATGGGAGCCCTATTAACGAGCCCAATGAGACCACACCACTCACAGAGCCTGAGTAAGAGTTGATTTTATTGGCTCACTTAGAAGTGCTTTTTATCTGGAGAATGTAGGGTCAGGTACAAACTCCCAAACATGAAGCCTAAGCGGTGCTTTCATAGTACTCCTTAATAAACCTGTAAGAGAGATGATGTTTTATGTTGTCTTCATTTTAAAACTATATGTTGTTTACTAAGTCGACTTTTAAAAAGAACGTAGGCCCCATTTCTGGTTTTCTGACTTGGTAAATATCCAAGTATCACAAGTATTATATAGTGAGTATCACAAGATGAGCTGGACAGACAACAGGGAATAAAAAAGCATACAAATTAACATCATGCAGATTGCAAAACACAGGACTGTTCAAAAATAAATAAGAAAAGCTGTCAGCCTTCAATGAGATGGATTCTCAGCGTACAGGAAAAGCACAGGAGAGTGGTGTGGTCTGAGGAACTTTTTTCAGAGTGAGGGATGCTGACTTTAGAATGTCACCTCCCATTTCAAATTGAAGCCTGTCATTTAGCTGAGAAACTCATCAGAGCAAATATATCTTAATGATACTGAACAAATGTATTATTATATGTTTTATTTTGGCGGTACTTGTCATATTTTGAGCAAATACAACCACTATAAAAATATTCCCACTTAGCATTATATTTTGCATTATCACTGTTGTCTTACAGTACAGGATGTAGGTTATGGTATAGTAAGATATATCCTTACTTTTGTGCTGGAATATTTTACTAATGTGCCATTTCTGTTTATTTTTTGTGTTATTTTGTTTGGTTTGCTTAACATAATGCACTAATTTTGCAGTAATTACTACACAGAGCTTACATCTGTATAAGCAGGGTTTCTTTCTTGGAATCTTTATCTTTAATGTTTTGTTCACAGGCTATATTTATCAGTGCTCTGGTGATATACTTGGTACTGGGGATTTTGAGCCTCTGTAGGTATCCTCTCATGAGGCACCAGTAAATGTAGGGGTTGTGCTTAACTGGGACAATTATTAATTGTAGCAGTAAGTCACAAAAATGATTCTTCTGATGGCTATTAGAATCCAACCTTGCAGGATAACTCAAACAACGCACACACACGGGAACTAATACATTAAATACATTTATTGATATATAAAATGTGAATATAAACATAACAGATCTTATTGTGAGGATTAGCAGAATACAACAGGTATATATTCAATCATGAAGAGTTACGAATACCAAGAGAGACATACGTTCAGTATATCATTCATTTACAGATGCAGCCATTCAAAGTGCGCGGTACACACACGCGCATTGTGACTGGTTGACCTGTGAAACCGGTTTAATTCGTCACAGCCAGCACTCCTGCAGAGAGGGGGGTTGTACTCGTTAATGTCTTAGCACAAAGCAGAAACTTCTTGTATTTTCAGATGACATACAAGTGGAAAGATTACAGATTTTAATCGTCTTTTTTCTGAACCAGGGAAAATCTGATCATGTTTCTCTATAACAATAATAAAAAACTTTATTTTACATATCACCTTATAAGTGGCATCTCAAAACAATACAGTAGATGTAAACCACAGATTACAAAGTAAATACCCAGACAAAAGCAAACGCATTTTTAATAAGATGCTTTTATTCGTTCATAATCCGACGATCTCAGGAAGACTAATGGGGGTCTGGCTTTTTTTCTGGAAAACCATAACTCTGGTCTTGTCCAGATTGACTGTCAGCGCTCAGGTCTGACAGTGCTGCTCCAGCAGCGCCAGGTTCTGCAGCAGCCTCTGTTCTGTGGGCGACAGCAGGACCAGTTCGTCTGCAAAGAGCAGTAACTCGATTTCTGTAATTAATGCAGATCAGTAAATCAAGGGACAAAACAGTTATTGCGCCCGGCTCCTCAATGGGCTTTGACGTGCTAATGCGTTGGTTTAACAGTCCGGGTGTGGCAATGTTTTTTATTATTGTTATAGAGAAACATGATCAGATTTTCCCCGATTCAGAAAAAAAGATCTGAAGTACTGTACTGTATGCTAGTTTGTCACTCTTCTCATCCCCTCTTTGCTAAATGGCTTTTGAATATAGTCACATGAAGACAGAGGTGAAACAGCCCTACACAGCCCTGTCGCAGTACACAAATATAATTATATCTTATTAATTTCTTGAGATACGCGATTCTTTTAATACAGTCTTTGCTGTGCTCTAGAGGATCCTTGTGATATTTCGGGCTCTGGTTGAATGATAAGTGTCGCGGTTTAAATAATTTTCGTAGTTAGAAATTATGGAACGCTCTGTTAAAAGCAAGGGAGTTTTTATGTCCGTTGCAGTTTTTTTGCAACATGAATATAATTATATCGTTATTAATTTCTTGCGATACACGATTCCAATTCGATTAGAATTCAAATTCTAAAAGTATGCTTGTTGACTCCGGTATCACATTAGTTAAAGACTTCGATGCTTAAAATGTTTAGGGAGAAATGGAATACTGGTGTGTATGTTTTGTTTAAAGTACCGAGACCAGCCATATACTGTATGTTTAAGTTCCAAAATTAATATCGTTTATGGCCTTCACACGCGTTGCAGTATGCTCCTATTCTTTTTATGCTCAGGCACTAAGATTTCCCTTCAGTAGTAAAATTCCATATAAATATTCAATACTTAAACGGGCACAGTTAAGCCATTAAATATACATATACATACTGTATACAGTACAGTTTGCATACGGTAATATGTTTATGTTCCTAAATTAATGTCTTTTATGAGCATGTGAAAGGCATGGTGAATCGATTCTCAAAAATTACTGTACTTTGCATGATTGGAAAAAAATGCGTGATTGCGAAATGCTGTGGTGTTACTTTTACAAAGACGGTCAATGAAAAAAAGAATGAGGACCAGGGCAATACTTTGAGTTTACACTTACAGCTTGTCCAAGGTTTTTTAGCAGACAATATTAGTACTATTAGTAATATTAGTAATATCTTCGTTAAAGACTTTGATGGCGACAGCTCAAACATGAGAGGTTGAGCTTTATTAGCTCCACCTTGCGGAAATTCCGGATACTATTATTTTGCTTGCGGTATTATAGAAGAATTTACGGTAACTAGCGGTATTTATAGGTAACTCACGGTATTTACCGGTAACTCACGGTAGACTGCGTACAGCGTACCGGAAAATAACGCGGTATAGCCCCCGCATTTTGAATGGCTGCATCTGTAGGTGGGTAGCTGCGTCAGCATGCATAGGCTGCAAAGGAACAAGTTATAGGTTTATTCCATGCTGAAAAAAAGCATGGAATAAACATTCATTTAGACCGTTTCGTAAATGAACTTGGTTACAACTTCTACACTAGATACTCAAAACAAGTACATCACTCATAAGAATTAAATTGATATCAACTGGGGTTGAGGTAACAATTGAATTCTCGAGCTGTAATGCAGAATGTTGAATACTCATCCAATCTGTTTGGAGTCAGATCTCCTGCAGGCACAAAGAAGCAGTGGCAGGCTTGTTGCTGTCCAATCGGCGCTCTCTGGCTCTGTGCGGCTTGCGATGTGGTGGGAGAGATTCCTGCTACTGATGCTCTCTGAAGACCAGCTAGTTAGTGTTGGCTGAAACTAGCAAAGTTTGTGCACAGGAGAAAAGTGACTGCGGGTCCCAGCAGGTCAGGAAGAGGACCGGTTCGCTCCTGATGAAGCGCTAGTCCTGAATCCTTAGCTTCAGATTGGGTTCACGAGGCTTGCTGCTGGCTAACCTCGGGTGGATCCTTTGGTTACTCGCTGGCAACCTCCGTTCTTCACTCTTAGAACAAAGGAAAGTCCTACTACTCGGACACACTGGCCGTTACGTGGTGGTCCGGGCTGGGTCTGAGGATGTTCAGGAGGAGCCCTGAATGTCCAGCAGGCGCGCTGCGAGAATGTCCTGCTCCTGGGAACTGTTCTACAGGCGCTCTGTGTTGTTTGTTTTACCTGGAGGAAATGCAGGCCATTCATTGGTTGAAAGTTTCATGGGCATCAGAGACCCACGTGGGGTTAACCTGCCCTACCAGTTCCTGATTGGCTCTTGATGAGTAACGATGCACTCTGCACAACCTTATGCACAACCTTAGAGTTGTAAACCTGCTTTGAATAAGACTCCCTTGGAATCTCAGACTTTAAGGCACCAGAGATTCCATTTGTGAAGGTTGCTGGAGAATCTCAGCATTGGGGAGCTGTTCCTTATCAGGACACTCTATCACCTAGAAGAACACCTTAAGTTTGAACCAAATGGAATGGCCTCTCTGTATCAAGCACCACTGAGATGAAAGAGAGAGGGACTGGCAAGGGAGCAGAAAACTGAATTCCTGTATTTTAATAAGCCTCGCCGCTACACCTCACAATCAGTCTTGCTTCAGTTTTTCAATGACAGTGCTCATAGTGCTGTGTATGCTTTGACATAAAAGCTGAATGACAGAAACCATGGAGAATGTATTTTTGTTCTAATTTTAAGCTCATAAATTGTTATAAATTATGCAGAGAATGTGGATGCTGTTTCTTTTTACACAACACACAAACTAATCATTTAAGTTATTTGTTAAGGGCTTGTTTCTCTGACATGTTTTAATTTCTTTATGTTTAATTCTTTCTTCGATAAGAGTGGTTTTTAGTCAAACATACAGATGCAGCCATTCAAAATGGGTGAGGTATTTCGCGGCATACCCCGGTGGGCGTGTCACAGTATCACGCGGTATCACGCGTGTCACGTGTGTCACGTGACTAACTATCCGGCGTCGCCTTGTAAAACCGCCAGGGGGAGCTTAACCTCTCATGTACAGCATTTGAGCCTTTAATTTTGAACTGTGTATTACAGCATGTTAATCATCAGTCATTCAAATGTTGGTATATATTATGAAAGCAAGATTGCTCAGTTGGACAGAAGTACACAACCTACCTTTATCAGAAATATTTATGCATCAAAGCCTTTACTGAAGATATTACTAATAGTATTAATAATGGATGACTTTGGACAAGCTGTATACTCAAAGTATAATTTCTTTAGCACATTTGTACAAGCACTTGGAATCTGTCCAAGCCATACTTTGTCAGGCATTTTGTTTTACTTCAACGGGGCATAAAAACTTCCTTGCTTTTAACAGGGCGTTTCATAATTTCTAGCTACGAAAATGATTTAAAATGCGACACCTATCATTCAACTAGAGCTTAAAATATCACAAGGAAAAATACACACCGGTATTCCATTTCTCCCTAAACATTGTAAGCTTCGAAGTCTTTAACTAACGTGATACCGGAGTCAACAAGCATACTTTTAGAATTTGATTAAAAGGGAATATAATATGGAATCGCGTATCTCAAGAATTTAATAACGGTATGATTATATCCGTGTACTGCGGCAGGACTGTGTAAGGCTGTTTCGCCTACCTGATCATGCGAGCTGTCTTGTAGCCTACTGGTCTAGGTGCGTGACTACCAGCTGGCAGGTTGTGTGTTCGAATCCAGCTGGTGCTGGACTTTTATTTTAACAAACATTTCTTCGAAAAAATAGGTAAGCGATATTATGGACAATCAATTGACTTTTATATTTCAAAATATCGCAACATGATCGATATTTGCGATATTTTGAATATATCTTCCCTTCTGACAGCGGTTCCTGCTTCTATTGTGTGTGTGTGTGCAACAGTAAATTTTTATAGAGAAATGGAGGCTGGACAGTATGCGTTACAATATAAACATTTATATTGATTTAAATCGTGTTCTGATTTAAATCGCAAACGCGTGTTTAATTATGTGTTTTTTAATCATGATCAGGCTAATGCATTTCTACATTTTCTGTATGAACCAGCTTAGAGGTTCATACAGAAAGACAGCTTGTGTTTAAATTGAGTGTAAGGTAATTTATGCTTTTAAAGTCATGGTCAGTATTGTTGTACTGTGCTGTACTGTGTCACATTATTTTATAGCGTTTTTATTGCGTTATTAAATCCGGTGGCGCTGTGTTAGTTTCCTGACTCACATTATTTAAACTGCGACACTGATCATTCATCTCTAAATAAACTTTATTTTATATAGCGTTTTAAGCGAATAGGTAATTAGATTGCTCATAAACCTAATCACTTTTTCTACATAAACACAGCGTGATTGCTCTCTGAAAATGCTTTTCCTTTATTTTTAAAGTAGGCTCAGATTTCAACTATAGATCGTATTATTATAAACTTTCTTGGAAAAATGTATTTTATGTAAACCATGTTTGCTATTAATTCATTTAGGGCTAAAATACGTTCATTGTCTTCTAATCGAGTCGAGTTGACATTGGAAGCCTGCCACACCCGGACCGTTAAACCAGCGCATTAGCACGTCAAAGCCCATTGAGCCAGTATTGGCTTTAGTATCCCCCCCTTCTCCCCTCAATTCAATTCAATTCAAGGTGTTTTATTTGCATGACAGATGGGTACAAGCAGTGTTGGGTACTGTATGTATATTGTAACGCTTACGGCAGACAGGCACTGTGTAGGAGCCGACGCACCAGAGCAGCGCCTGCAATTTTTATATTTATAACTTAGTTTTTAAAATTAGTCAAGCAATACGAAGCATCTCCTTTTACTTAGTGCCTGAGCATACTGCAACGCGTGTGAAGCCCATAAACGATATTAATTTTGGAACTTAAACATACAGTATATGGCTGGTCTCGGTACTTTAAAGAAAACATACACACCAGTATTCCATTTCTCCCTAAACATTTTAAGCATCGAAGTCTTTAACTAACGCGATACCGGAGTCAACAAGCATACTTTTAGAATTTGATTAAAAGGGAATATAATATGGAATTGCGTATCTCCAGAATTTAAAGACCAGACAATCGCAAACTCGTTTTCAATAAAATTATTTTATTCATTCAGCAGTTTGTGAGAGGGACATCCAGCAGGGAGAGACACACACACCGGTTTTCATTGACAACATTTTTTTTTTCAATTCCTCTTGTCTAACAGGAATGTTTTGTTTGTGGACAGACTGTTAGACAAGAGGAAAAGACCGCCTCCTCCTACGAAGCATTTCGTTGATCCGATCACGAATTCTTTTCCAGTCGTACGCAGCAAGGGTTGAGAATCTCCGATTCACCATCGTACTAATGGTTTCCCGGAGATTGGGTTAAAAAAAAACAAAAAACATACTAACAACTGTGCCATCCTACTCCTTAGTTAATACATTTTATTATTCATAAACAGTTAACATTGTTAGCAAATATTTTGAATTATATTTAACCCTATTTTTTCTTTAGTTTTGTATTTAACTTATTATATGATAGTCAGACTTAATGTATATTTGAACAATGAAAATATATTTTTACAAGATTTTACATTAAGCACTTAAAATTAATATTGTTAATAATAGTAAACTGTAACATGCTGTAACAAGATCGGTTACAAGAAGAAAATGCTTTCAGAGAAAATGTTTCAACCAAACCTGTTCCCACACACCCCGCCCCCACTACCATTAGAATATACACAAACATTTTAGCGTTTCATTCTGAGCAGAAGACCCTCACACCTGAAGAGTGCTGGCTGTGACGAATTAAACCGGTTTTACAGGTTTCAATCACAGACCATGTGACATGGGACTCAGTAAACTACAGTAACACCGTATCTGATAACGCTTTAAAAACGCTATAAAATAATGTGACTTGGCACAGAACAAGTTTACAACACAGTACAAAGATAAATGCTGACCATGACTTTAGAAGCATAAATTGCCTTACACTCAATTTAAACACAAGCTGTCTTTAGCCCTCTAAGCTGGTTCATACAGAAATGTAGAGATCTAGGCTCAGAACACACAGCTTCATTAGCGAATACATATGCAGGACAACTAGAGAAGACGTTTTACAGAGGGTGGATTTTTAGAAACATCCCATCAGACATCCCATCATATTCACAACGTGAAATCTAGAAAATAATATTACGTAACCAAAATCCGCAATATGGAAACAGAACCTGTGTAATTGTTGATAGATGATGTACTCGTAACATTTTTTCAAGACGAACTACAACATTTAAAAAATGACTTGTATGTACTTGATATCTCTAATCAATCCACGGGTCCCAGCACAAAACGAAAGTAAAACGCATACCGTTTCTCGCTTCTTATTGCTCAAAAGTAATTTGACCGTATGAAATGCATAATATAAACCTAGAAACATATACGTGAGCAGTACTTAAGCACTGTAGTATCGGTGTTAAGACATACCTCTCAAATACTGTAAATCAAGTTAAAAATATCTCAAGACCGATTCTGGTCGTAATGAAACCATGCAAGGGAGTTTTTATGTCCGTTGCAGTTCTTTTGCAACATGAATATAATTATATCGTTATTAATTTCTTGAGATACGCGATTCCATATTATATTCCCTTTTAATCAAATTCTAAAAGTATGCTTGTTGACTCCGGTATCACGTTAGTTAAAGACTTCGAAGCTTACAATGTTTAGGGAGAAATGGAATACCGGTGTGTATTTTTTTCTTTAAAGTACCGAGACCAGCCATATACTGTATGTTTATGTTAAGATTTCCCTTCAGTGGTAAAATTAGATATGAATATTCAATACTTAAACGGGCACAGTTAAGACATTAAATATACATATACATATTGTATACAGTACAGTTTGCATACGGTAATATGTTTATGTTACACGATTAAAAAATAAATAAATAAAACTGGAAGGTCCAGCACCACCATTATGTTTATATGGTTGTTTTTGTTGGTTGGTTGTTATTATGGTTATTAATAATACGATCTATAGTTGAAATCTGAGCCTAAATAAAAAGAAAAAGCAAGTGCTTAGGTTTATGAGCAATCTAATAACTTATTCGTTTAAAACGCTATATAAAATAAAGTTTATTATTAATTTGCTGGACAGAGCGGTGAACATTATTATGCATAAGACAAAGATAACGATCCTGATCAGTTTAGAAATCTGTGTACGCTGTAAGGTTTTTACTTCTTAAACTTTTAAAATACACGTTTTGAATAGAAAGAAATCCTCTTCCTGGTAGTGTGTATAGCACGCCAGCACGTCTTTTTTCTCCAATCAGAGGGGTGTCAGATAGTGTCAGCCAATCACCATTCTGCGTTGGGTAGCAACGGGTGACTGTTCTCAGGCGGAAGATGTAAACAGCTTAATGTTCGTGTTAAATAATTTTTTTTAATTCAATTAAACGGGCACAGTTAAGACATCAAATATACATATACATACTGTATACAGTACAGTTTGCATATGGTAATATGTTTATGTTACGCGATTAAAAAATAAATAAATAAAAATGAAAAGTCCAACACCAGCTGGATTCAAACACACAACCTGCCGGTTGGTAGTCACGCACCTAGACCAGTAGGCTACAAGACAGCTCGCATGATCAGGTAGGCGAAACAGCCTTACACAGTCCTGCCGCAGCACACGGATATAATCATACCGTTATTAAATTCTTTAGATACGCGATTCCATATTATATTCCCTTTTAATCAAATTCTAAAAGTATGCTTGTTGACTCCGGTATCACGTTAGTTAAAGACTTCGAAGCTTACAATGTTTAGGGAGAAATGGAATACTGGTGTGTATTTTTTTCTTTAAAGTACCAAGACCAGCCATATATTGTATGTTTACGTTCCAAAATTAATATCGTTTATGGCCTTCACACGCGTTACAGTATGCTCCTATTCTTTTTATGCTCAGCTACTAAGATTTCCCTTCAGTGGTAAAATTCAATATCTACAACTGGCACAGTAAAGACGTTTACAGTAAGTCTTTCTACGACAGACCAACGGACCACGAGTGCCCCTGTCGGTCAACCAATCACGCACCGCGTTATCGCGTGTCATCTTACCTGCGGTATCTGTACTGCGGTGTCTGTACCGCGCACTTTGAATGGCTGCATCTGTATAGCAGGTATTAGCTAGAAAAAAATCCCTGTTGATGTCACAGAGCAAAGGTTGTAATATGGTGTTTAAATTAAATTTTATATGAATGCTTGATACTGATAATAGTCAAAACGTGCCCTGTAGATTAATTCTTTTGTAGTTTTGCCCTAATATCTACTGTAATTATAGCCCAGTTTAAGCAAAATATTTTATCAACAGTTATAGGTATATCTCAGGTATCATCTTACACAAATTCCTCAGAGACATGATTTAGGGCTTTTCACATTGTTCATTCTTCCTGCTCCACAAAAAGTGTTTGTGACCATGCAGTGTACATGTAGATGGATGTGAATGTAAATGTGAGATGCGTGTACAGTATATAGGATTTCTGTCTGTACTCTGTCTGTACTCTTTTTAACCCCCTTAAATGTAATGTTCAAGAAAGATTAATTGTTTTATTCCATAACCTGTGGATTGCTGAATGCTACTGTAAAATTAATGGACAAGCGAAAATACGGTGAGTATTTACTAGAAGAATGGTATAAATGTAACAAGTGGAATTTTTAGTTTTAGACTTTTTTGTATCTCTTAAAATGTCTTTAATAGAAGAATGAACTAATAAATGTATGCATTTGTTGAACTGTTAAATTATCAAGAATGCAATTTATAAATATGCAATGAGATGATATCTTGGGATAGAGCATGTAATTTCTGAAGTCCTCTGAGCATGAGCTGTAATCATTTCAAATAACAGCACTTTTAAGTCATGAAAAGCACTTACAGTATTTCTCAATGTATGAATCACATGTTTAATACAAGGGAGTGGTGGAGCTGTACTTCGAAAGCTGATGGCTGTGATATCAGGCTGCTTTTGTGTTATTACAGTATGATATTGTTGGATAAACTGTTCCCCCGCTTTCAGACCTGAAATTTCTAACTGGTATAGAAATAGAAAATTCCCAGCATTGTTTAAATAAGGTTTTGTCATTTAGAACTTACAAAGATTAAAACCGCTGTCTCCGTGCTTTGTTACTTCTCTACCCAAGTTAATGGTTAACTGCCGAATAGTTGTGTTGCTTATTTGTATTTAAGATTAGAATTAATAGCATTAACCGTCAGCATGACTATACTTTGAGCTTAGGCATTTTGTGGCTTATGTTGTTTAATTAACATTTTCTGGCAGCACAACAGAGCACTGAAACACAAATCTACAAATTTAAATCTATTAATTTCATGGGAGATCTGCATTGTCTTATCCATACCATATCTGTGACACCACCATCTTCCATTAGGTCTACAGTTATTATTTACCAAAATAACCTTCAGTGCTTGTTGTGGCATTTTTGGTTAATGTGGAGTTGTCCATTTCTAATGCATATTTTATTTTCTTTAAAAAAAAGTTTAATTGATTTTGAAGTTCTTTATTGTAAGTGCAAGAACTTGTTTTTTAATTTTTATTATTTTCAAATGCATGCTATTCATTTTTTGCATTAAGAACTAAAATCCATCAGCAGTCTTATTATTTCTTAAGAGTACAGTATATGGGGTATATTTGGCATATACAAATACATTTGATGTGCAAAAACGTACATTGAGTCTATCTGGTTTACATATGTGTTTAAGTTTCTATCTGATCATGGTATGATTTTTCAGCCACATAAAAATTGTTTGGACTAGATCATTAAACCCACTCTGGAGAATGGCAGACAATATCTAGTGATTTATGAAAAGACTTTTGGCAGCTTGTTCAATCTAGACTCAACAGATTGAATAAAATATTAAATTTTCACAAGGTGTCTGGCCAAAGACTGTAGAGCCTTGGCATTAGTTTGGATTGGTGGCAGAAGTTGAGATTCCATTATTGAACCAAATGGATTCTGCCTGAGAATAAAACTTCAGGGATGGTTTTTGCCCATTGCCGATGGTCTAAAGTGGATGGAATACAGTGAAGATATATTATCATTGAAGATGATAAAAAAAGAAAATAATTTAATAACATTTTTCCATGAACATTGTAATGGAAATATAACTATCAAGGAAGCCACAAGAGAGAGTTCTCACCTGAGTAAGGTCTTTATTTCAATATTGCAATATTGGGAGCCCTGCTGCCACTTCGCAAAGTGCAACCAGAGACTCAATTTGTTACAAGCAGTACAGGGTTTTTATAAGACGTTGCGCTGTAAAAAAGCTCAGCGCTTTGTCCCTTCTAAAACTTCCCCTTTCCCTAAGAGAAAACAGATTACATCATAAAGCGAGAGAAGAAGCACCACTAGATTTGTTATTCAAAGCTTATCAGTTACTTTCGGCTAATTCTAACGACCCAGACAGCATATATTGTTTTGGTACATTGTCTTCTAAAGTAACCTAAACAGTGTACTTTGTTAACACACTGTTTTCTAAAATTCTGCACGTACTGTAGCACAGCAATTACATCCTTGAAATATATTTTCTAAAAGCACCAATATATTTTTTGCAAAGTTCTCTACATTTTAAGAATCAATTTACTTATTAGATTTCCATTTCAACATACTGGAACATTTCAATTCATGGAAACACTATTGACAATACCTGTATAGGGAGTGATATTTTAAAATACACTGCTTCTGGTAATGCAAATATATTTCTGGTTTAATTAACTGACACATTTGAGGCATCCTTTTTTTAGCAGACAATAAATCACTTAATTATTATAATAATAATAATAATTTAATTTATAACTTAATTATTTGGACCTTCTTGCATGTGAGGTCTTCATTATCTTCATTGCTCTAAGTTCATATAATCCCCATATATCTATTTATATTACATTCGACTAATTGTACTCTCTGTACGTCATTTATGCATCTTGTGATATTATTTTTAAATATGGGTTTACTCATACAAAAAATGCTGTTATTGCTGAATACCTGCTGAATACCTTCCTCTAAAACAATAAGAAGTGTGTCACCATCCTTTTCAAACAATTTCCCTTAGTAACAAAAGCCAAAATTAATGTGAAATTTACCATGCTGTCTTGTCAATGTTCTAACTTATTACAAAAGAAACTTGTAAAGGTTTGAAGTGTGAACCCTAACACATCAAGAGTTCTCTTCTTTCATGTGTCTCAAGGCAGGCTTAATGCTTTGCCTTAGTGCTGTAGGATTAATTTTTTCCTAAGTTCCTAAGTAGGAAAGCCTGGAGCATTTTAATGATTATTTCCCTGGAGAAAAAAGACTTTGAATTGCTAAACATTATGAAGTTTATTCTGGTATACATTCTATGGGTATTATGAGAATTATGCAGTACCTTGAAAACATTATGATATATTTTATTGACAGAATTAATCTCAAGTTAGTTTAAAATACATTTTAAATGTATCATCTGTGCTTCTTTTTGAACTGTAAGATTACATCTGTACAAAAATTAATCATTTTTGTGAGTACTGACCCTCTCTCTTATTTTACATTACTATTTAAAGCATTGTTCAAAAGATCAACTGATTAAATTATATTGTCAATTGGATGTAATGTCAAAAATAATTAATTTGTGATTCTCCTATCCTAAAAAAAGTTGACTTTCTTTCCTTAGGAAGTTACCATTAAAAGAAGAAAATGGGAAAGAAACTCTCAAGCCAGATGCAATCGAGGTCAAAGTTCACAGTGACAACAGCATCCAAACAAAGGAAGAGGACAGCAAAGCATAATGGGAAGTCCATCGTCATTTGAGAACACTAATAGCAAGCTACCCTGTGGCCAAAACCAAGATAAAAAACAGGATTTTCCCCCCAAAAAAGGAAATTATAAATCTAAAAGAGATGAGAACTGTCAGGGCAATTAAGCCATTGTGTAAATATGGATGGAGAAAGACCCAACAAATAGTTAAATCAATAATAATCTTTGGGGGATGCCACTGGTCCGTATTGACCACTATTCAGTAACGTTATTTTAAGTCCTGCTTGTTGCTTACGTGTTTTTTTTTTCTTTGTCCTCTGAAAGCAGTGTCTTCAAGTAAAAAATTAGCAGGTCAGTGGAGTGCCAACACAGTTTTTTTCCCATCAACCAGGAGCTCTCTGAGAGGGATTTGACATAAAGGGAGAACAAAGTCTGTGTTCAAATAGTCGCTTTCTGTTGGGTCTTTTCAAAGACAGCTAACTAGAAATGGTGGGAGGTAAATGTTTGTGAGGTTTTGTTGCCTTACCTAATATATGTATAATTTGATTTTAATTTCTTCTCATCCTCAAAGCTTGCTTGAAGAAATTTTGTCTTACATAATGTTTCATATTTTTCCCCATACATATTTTATGAGTCAGGGCTGTGCAACTGAAATATACAGTATAGTTCTGGG
Organism: Lepisosteus platostomus; assembly: GCF_059453375.1. Taxonomy (NCBI): domain Eukaryota; kingdom Metazoa; phylum Chordata; class Actinopteri; order Semionotiformes; family Lepisosteidae; genus Lepisosteus; species Lepisosteus platostomus. The sequence continues at coordinate 48,284,843 of NC_142612.1, read as the reverse complement.
TTAATAACTTCTGTGCTTGACTAAAAGCAAGGACCTTTCTTTCAATATGTAAATTCAATCATTTATATAGAAAGAGTCAAACAGATGCATCTGTTGTGTCCAGGGTGGAGTGCCTTTTGGGCAGTGAATCAGATTTTCTGATTAAATCAGTACAAGATTTTGAATTCTGTAACATTTTCGGAAACTCAGTGCTGCTCTCAAAGCATATTAGCAGTTGTCAGATTAGTTTTATTAGTGATATTAATTTCATAGAGCACTTAGAAATGCATTTTCATATATGTAAAAAATGTATTATAATTATGCAGTGTTGGTTTACTGTGATCAATAACTTGTTGCTTACAGTATCTATACCATTATCTCCTATTTTTATTAGAAGTGTTCAGTACAGTATATTGGACCTCTATAAATTTAAAACAGTATTTTAAAAATGTTCATACAAGCCAGAGGAGTCAATGTCAAAAATGAAAACAATTCACTTCTGAGAAACTGAATTATCTGAGGTGTAGGTTGTTGACAGAATTATGTTCTCAATTGTATTCTGAGGTTTTTTGTTTCATTGACTTGTGAATTACATGTTTACGGATGGGATTTCTTATGATTATTTTCTGCATATCTTTCTGACTTTATTATTTCATCTGTTTTGTTTTTGAAAAACTTTAGAGAGGTAATTAATTTGGGGTGATTTTTTCACTGAATTTGAAAATAACCCAGTAAATACAAAGTATTGCATTGACACAATACCTTGGCTGTAGTATTTTAGTATGCCTATCACAGCTTGTGCTTTTAATGAGTGATATAAGACATGAGAGTGTCATGTTTTCATATGATTGGGGAGCTTTTGCTGATTGTGTAATTGCAAAAAATTACTAACTCATTAGCAAAGTGCATTTATTACAGCATTCTCTGTCTCACTCCCTCCCTATACATTTAAAAGTTGTATCCCACTTAAACAAATAACTTATATTACATTGCTTTTTAAACTCTTCAAAAGGTCAGTGGGTCTACATAGATTTATGACTTGTGATGCCTGCTCTAATGTGATGGTGTGCACTTGCTTAAATAAATCTCAGTATTATGTTTACTTATCACGTTCAAATAAGTCAATTTAATTTCAGTTCAGTTTCATTTATATATGTAACTTATAAGGTGAAGAAATTAAAGTTTCTGGTATGGTGACTGATTAAGAATCTCTAGCAGGAATGGCACCTATGCATAATTTTAATGCAGGAAAGCCAAACAGGCAAACAAATGTAGAGACTATGAGTTTTGACCAGTTTAGTATATTAACTGAGAGATACTGTACAAGTGAGTCATTGACAGCTACAGACTATGATACATTTTAACAGGTTATCTGCTTGACTGGTCTAAATTTTAAAATTTGGAAATTAATTTAAAACCCAACAGTCACATGTAAAACCTATCTAATTGTGGTTCTACAGGATCCATGCTGGCCACCCCTAGTATAGAGACTATATACAGTACCGTATATAAATGAAAGAATAAGCAAAATTAAGAGTGCAATTCCTATGTATTTGAAAGTACTAATAATAATAGGCAGCAATACTGTGGTGCTTCACAAATATTTACTCATCTTATACACATTAATTCCATGTGGTTGTATTCTGAATGTAATTGAGCAGTATGTAGCATGTCCTGTCATGACGTCACTCACAGAAACCGTTGATCTTTAATAAAGTTTAAACGTTGCGTCCAAAATTACCATTATTAAGCTTTTAGTGTTCTTTCCACATATCTGTTAATAACATGGTCATTTCTAAAACATTCATAGGACTCTAAACGTACAAAGTGATCTCATTATTGAAAATGAAAATGGAAAGTGACATAAAAAACATAGTAATATATCTGTCATTGATCAATACCATGTTACTATCCTTTATTGATAAATCTATAAGTAAAAGGGAGCTCACTGCAGATGTTTTAGTCCTTAGACCATGCCTTATGCTAACAAAACAAAAAAATTTATTAAACTGCACATACAGATGCAGCCATTTAAAATGCATGGGGTACTTCACGGTACAACGCAGTGGGCGTGTTGCATCAAAAATCAGTATCACGCAGTATCACGCGGTGTAACGCGTCATTTGACATCATACCGGAAAGTATCCGGAATCACCTTGTAAAACCGCCAGGAGGAGCCAATAAAGCTTAACCTCTCATGTACAGCATTTGAGCTTTTAAATTTAAACTTTGTATTACAGCATGTTAATCATCAGTCATTAAAAAGTTGATATATTTTATGAAAGCAAGATTGCTCAGTTGGGCAAAAGTACACAACCTACCTTTATCATAAATATTTTAATTATGCAGAAATATTTTATGCATCAAAGCCTTTACCGAAGATATTACTAATAGTATTAATAATGAATGACTTTGGACAAGCTGTAAACTCAAAGTATTACACTGGTCCACATTCTTTCTAACTGTCATTTTAAACGAAAATACTTTATTTTTTTCATTGACAAACACCACAGCACTTCGTTGATCTAACTAACGAGGACAGGACATTAGCTAGCCAATATGATAAAGGAATAAATGTCTTTTTTTGTTCATTTCTTTAACACATTTGTATAAGCACTTGGAAACTGTCCAATCCTTACTTTGTCAGGCATTTCTTTTACTATAACAGACATAAAAACTCCCTTGTTTTTAACAGAGTGTTTCATATTTTCTAACAACAAAAATTATTTAAACTGCGACACTTATCATTCAACCAGAGCTCAAAATATCACAAGGATCCTCAAGAGCACAACAAAGACTGTATTAAAAGATACTTGTTTCAGATACATGAGAATCCAAGCTTTTTTATCTACGCTTTCTTATCTACGCTAAGAAGTAGTCTTTAAAATTTATCACACAGTAAAAAGTCAAATCTCTGGGATCTCCATGTACCAAAGATTATGGTATCGCTTCAGAAGGGTGTCAGCCAGTCAGATTCCAGGACCAGAATTATCTGTTTTATAATCGAGAACATAATATGTAATCATGTATCTAAATAAATTAATAATGATATAAATATCTAAATCAATGTATCTATATAGCTGGTAGTATTACTGTACTTCACTTTCTTTGTAAACACATTTTGTTAACACCCAAATCGCAGGTGGACTCTATTTTTTTGTCTATTATGGTCTGTAGCTCAAATCTTGCTTTACTAAAAATTAGACACAAGAAGAGTATTATTGGACAATGTTGTGAGGCTCTGGCAGAATTTCTCTGTAAACTGAAGAGTTATAGAGGAGACATGTTGTGTATTGCTTCTTTTGACACTTGTAAAAAAAACATTCCAATGTTAATGCGACACGGAAGATAATGTGGTGTATTGGTCATTAGTGAAAAGATTTAATCATTTAACCTCTTTACTATGCACATTTTAATCCGCTTATTATTGAATATTTATATGGAATTTTACCACTGAAGGGAAATTTTAGTAGCTAAGCATAAAACACAGAGGAGCATAATGAAGGTCATAAAGGTCATAAACGATATTAATTTAGGACCATAAACATATTATGTAAACTGTATGTTGCTGTTATTGGTATTTTAAAGAAACAATACACACCAATACTCCATTTCTCCCTAAACATTTTAAGCACCAAAGTCTTACATGTGGTTGACCTTCCGCTCATATTACTGTAATATCTGTATTGCTGTTTCAGTATGTGTCACATGACTTGCCTCGGTGGCATCATGGCGTAAGCGACCGATTTACAGTATAAGCATGAGGTCGGGTGTTCAAATCCAGCAATCGCTATGAGTTTTCTTTTAGCAAAAACACTTCTTTGAAAAACTAAAATAGCAAATATTATGGACACTACAGTATATTGATATTTTTTATATCTCAAAATAACACGTTTGTACTGTATGTACAGTACACAGTGGTACCGCAGGTTGAACTGTAGGGCACAAATCCACCTGAGCCCAAAAGCCCAACATTATGTGCATTCGCCTGGTGCAGCGCAGTTTTCATCACTCTCTGCAGGAGTGCTGGCTGTGACGAATTAAACCGGTTTCACAGGTATTTTCAAAGTAGAAGGGGGCGAGTCCTCCAGCGAAAGACACCTTCCCCCCCTCAAAAACCCCTTTTTTTTGCTTACAGTAGTACTTAAGTACAATAAGTACAGTATTTAATTATGGTAGTACTTCTCACGTTAAGAAAGCTAGGTGTTAGCATAAACTATTAGTAATCAATAATATTACATTTAGCACTGTAATAAATTGTGCTTATAATAAGTTCTATTCTACTCTGAGAATGTAGGGTCTTTTCACTGATAAACTTGTGTCAAGCTGTCAAAAAAAGAGAGAGACCAAAGGGTGTGGAACCAGAGAACTATTTACATCGAAAACAGGTGATCTCCCCAGACTGTACGCCCGTTTCACTGATACCTGGATACCTCTTGGGGGATATCCTCTATATCCTCTTGGGGGGAATATCTTCTTGGGGGATATTCTAACAACAAGTGATTATAAGACGATCTGTCAAAGTGCAATGAAATACAATATGCTGGACAGTATGCTTCTCAAAGCGCTTTACAGGATAAAAACAATAACAATTTTACAAGTCCTGGGAGGAAGAATATTATCAGTATTAATAATAATAAACTTTATTTTATATAGTGTCTTTAAAGGTGGCTTTTAAAAAAAAAAACTTTTTTTTAAATGCATTTGCATTTGCACACAGAGCAGTGTTTACTTGAACATGGAGATGCCATACTGAATAATTCCTACACACAACCATTGCAGCGGAATTTGCATCGTTTGGCAGGGCTATGATTCATACAAGTGGTGGTGGATTTGGAAACAAAAAGTATTTACATTGGGTTGCTGTAAGTGGAGCACTAATAACCCCAAAGCTCTAGTTATTATTTTACAAGAGAATGCACCTGACAAGCTGGACAGTATGCTTCTCAAAGTGGTTTACAGGATAACAACAACAATAACAACAACAATTTACAAGTTCTGGGAGGAAAAATATTATCAATATTAATAATAATAATAAACTTTATTTTATATAGCGCCTTTAAAGGTGGCTCCTCAAAGCGCTTTACAGGATAACAACTGATGAAACAACAGTGGCTGGGGGTTGAAAATACCTGTGAAACCAGTTTGTTTACAAAGAATGTAATGTAGACAGACTCAGTAGCAAAAGCAATTAACAATAGCAAAATAGCAATATTATGGACACTCAATTGACTTTAAAAAAAAAAAAACTTTTTTTTGACAGCTGGTACAGCACTCCACCGTGCCTGCGCGCCAGCATTATATTCTCATGTATGTGTAGAATATGTTCATTGTCTTAGCATTAGCAAGTTAAAGCTATTCCATTGAGGAGCCGGGCGTGATAATTAGTTTGTTCCTTGATTTTCTGATCTGCAAGGCCTTTTGGCTGCAGCGAATGTGAATTTTAATCAAGATGGAGGGTAAGGGAGTCGTCTCTGTGACACTCTCCCTTATAAAAGTAACGTGAAACAAACCCTGTCGCGAATTCTTTCGTGACAGGGGTACTTTTAAAGTGCAGACGATGGCACCGAAAATTTTTGGTGCGCCCTCTCTTTAAAGCCCTGGCCAAATATGAAGACAGTACGTACAGTTATAATTCAAACTGAATTAAAAACTGCACAACCCAGTAACCATGGTGGTGCTTGTGATAATTGCGTTTAACCAATGAAACAGGGCAAAAAATCATTCACATGACTTTGGGGCTGAGTTTGGAAAGCTTAACCTATCAGCAACAAAGCGAAATTTACACGATAGGCTACCTCAAACTGTCAGTTACACGACTGTGTATGTCGCTTAAGCCACTCCTATTTGGCATTTTAGTTATGGAGGCGGAAAGACACCCCCCCTACCTCTGGGTGCCTGACTTGTCGAAAAAGTTCATTCCAGCTACAATACATTATATATTTTTGTGTGTAAGAGGGAGCAAAACATCAGTATTTACTGCTAGTAATTAGTGTACGATTTATAGTTGAAATCTGAGCCTAAATATAAAGTTAAAATCTCGACAGACAAAGCAATGTAGGGAATGCACACACAGAAATACACAGAAAATAAATCTGTTCTGACATCTCAAATCATTTTCGATCAAGGTCTCCAAAACAAACAAGAAAAAGAGCATTTTCAGAGAGCAATTACGCTGTGTTTATGTAGAATAAGTGATTAGATTTATGAGCAATCTAATTTCTTATTCGTTTAAAACAGTGAAATGTCAGCTGCAAAAGATCACCCGTTTCCGTGCATAAAAAGTGGTTATTAACTCTCAAAATATGTTTTTATAGGTCGTGCAATGTCTAAGCCGGAACACATCATTATATCTCATTTTTTATTTCTTTTATAAAAAAAAATAAAAATCGTTTGCCCAGTCTAATGGTATTGTTGTTATTGTTTTTATCCTGTAAAGCACTTTGAGAAGCCACCTTTAGGGCGCTATATAAAATAAAGTTTATTATTAATTTGCTGGACAGAGAGGTGAACATTATTATGCAGAAGACAAAGATAACGATTTACTTTGCATTGCAAGATTGTGAATCAATAAAGACATTTAATTAAACACGGGTTTGTGATTTAAATGGAAAGGGGGGTGATGGGAACTCTTAATCTAAATAAAAATAAAATAAATAAAACATGTTTCGATAGTTAATAACCACTTTTTATGCGTGAAACACGGGTGATTTTTCTTCTTCCTTATCAGTTTAGAAATCTCTGTACGCTGTAAGGTTTTTACTTCTTAATTAAACTTTTAAAATACACGTTTCGATTAGAAACATCATATGCTGTTGTCTTCCTGGTATGTAGAACAGATCAGCAGTTCTTTTTTCCCCAGAGGGGAAATCAGAGGGGTGTCAGATTGCATCAGCCAATCACCATTCTGAAGCCGTACCGTAATCTCTGGTATAGGGACACCCCAGAATTCTGTTGCATAGTTTCAATCATTTTCATTTTAGGAAATTATGAAACGCTCGGTTAAAAGCAAGGGAGATTGTCTGTTATAGCGGACATAAAAACAAGAGTTTACTGTGGTGTTATTGGAAACCCAATTTTAACAACAAATCGCCGGCATTATATCCTAGAAGACACAGACCAGCGCCAGACTTGGAGCATGCCCGGAGCGTAAACGAAAATACCTGACGAACTAGTGATTGGACAGTTTCCAAGTGCTTGTACAATCGATGGAAATGTTCAAATAAATGTGCAAAAGAAATAAACAAAAAAATCATTTATTCCTTTATCATATTGGCTAGCTAATGTCCTCTCTTTGCTAGTTAGTGGCTGTGTTTCTGCATTGCGTAACAACGAGTGACTATATTCTCAGGCGGAGGAACGTAAACAGCTTAATTTTCGTGTTAAATAATTGAAAAAAAAAATTAAAATTCATTCTATACAGCAATCATATATTTGGGGACCGTTTCATAAAACTTTGATGCTTAAAATGTTTAGGGAGAAATGGAAGACTGATGTGTATTTTTTCTTTAAACTACCAAGACCAGCCATACACAGTACAGTTAACATACAGTAATATGTTTATGTTCCAAAATTAATATAGTTTATGACCTTCAGAAGCGTTACGCTCCTCTTCTTTTTATGCTCAGCTACTAAAATTTCCCTTTAGTGGTCAAATTTCATATAAATATTCAATACTAAGCAGATTAAAATGTGCACAGTAAAGAGATTAAATGATTCAATCTTTTCACTACCGACCAGTGCACCACGAGTGCCCCTGTCGGTCATTTTGGCCAGCCAATCATGTACCGCGGTACACTGCGGTGGCTTGTGGGTAGGTGCGTACGGTACGGGTTTGTACCGTGCATTTTGAATGGCTGCATCTGTATGTAAGTCATGTTTTAAACATCAATAGCAGGTGCTGACTGAAACAATAACATTAATTGAACAACAAATACAATATATATATATTACACATATATACAGTACAATATACCATAATCAAAAAGAAAAAGGAAAAATAACATCACATGAAAAGTCATAAGCATTCATAAAGTTAATTGAGTCATGTCATTAACATTTTAAATGTGTTAAATCAAAAGAAAATCATAAAATAGCGAGAGATTCTATGTATTCAATAACTATGCAACCTTAAGAGTTATTTAATAGTTAACATTTATGTAATAAAAATATATTATAAAAAACAAGTCCATATGCTTTGTTAATATCCTTAATTCTGTGATAAAAGATCCATTTAGACTCACTAAAGCTATTTTAGATTAGCCTTTAAAGGTTTAAGATTCATTTTAACTTCACAGTATTTAAGATCATACATGTTTCGTAGCTATAAAATGTCTAGCAAAGAAATTAGAATATTTATTCTTCAAATGGCTCTCTTTTATTTATTAATGAAGTTGTTGAAATGTATGAACAATTTCTGTCTAGGAATAAAATGGGCTAGATTAAGTTAAGAAAAGTTAAGTATGCCATCACACATTCTGATATTACTTAAGACATAACATCATACAAACAATTACTTGTGCTTCAGACTGTATTTTTTTATTTCCCAGCCATGCAATGTGCATTTTGCTGACTAAGCAAAAAGATAACACAGTGGCTTAATTAGCCAGCAGCCATATCACCCTGCAAATCACAACTGGCAACCCACTGAAGCTACGCAGGTATGAGCCTCATCAGTACCTGGATGGGAGACCTCTTGTGAAAAACTAAGGTTGCTGCTGGAAGAGGTGTTAGTGGGCCAAGTAGGGGGTGCTCACCCTGTGGTCTATGTGGGTCCTAATGCCCCAGTAAAGTGACAGGGACGCTATACTGTAAAAAGGGCACTGCCCTTCACATGAGATGTAAAACTGAAGTCCTGATTCTCTGTGGTCATTAAACATTCCAGGGTGTTTCTAGAAAAGAGTAGGGATATAAACCCAGTGTCTTGGCCAAATTTCCAGTTGGACCTTACTAATCATGGCACCCTAATAATCCCCATCTATGAATTAGCTTCATTGCTCTGTTCTCCTCTCTGCTTGTAGCTGATGTGTGGTGAGTATTCTGGTGCACTGTGGCTGCTGTCACATCATTCAGGTGGAAGTTGTACATTGGTGGCAGTGGAGGGGTCCCCATTACCTGTAAAGTGCTTTGAGTGGATTGTCCAGAAAAGTGCTATATTAAGTGTAAGCAACTATTATGATTATTATTAACATTTGTTGGAGAGATATTAATTTGAATGGACTAAGGTCCTATCCAAGTTGTAATCCTGCCTTGTACCTTGTTTCTGTCAGGATATGCTCTGGTAAAAAGTCTGCAGACAGGAATTTAGATGTTGCAGAACACTCTGTTACAGATCTTAAGATCTTACCTATATACAATAATTATGGCACACCAACAGAAGTGGTAATTTTAATCTAAAATCACTTAAATGTGAGTTTAAATGGACTTTTTATCTCAAAGCAGTGCAACCTGGTGGGGGATTAACCAAAGTTAAGACTTTCATATTTTTAATAGGGTGGTGTGGTGACTAGTATTCCTGCCTCACAGCTTTTGGGTCTCCATGCTGTGTTTCGATTGGATTGAATTTTTACCAGGTGCTCTGCTTTCCTGCCATAATCCAAAGACTGTCTAGGTTAACACATTTCTAAATTGTCCCCAGGTTGTACAGTATGTGTGTCCTATGACAGACCGGTCTCTAATCTGGAATGTATCCTGGCTTGGGCCCTTTGCCCATCAGATTAGAGCCCTGCTCACCACCACTCTGTATTGGAATAAACCATTATTAAAGATGGATTTCTGCTTTTTAGAATACATTTTTTGTAAAACACTTCATTAGTAGCTAGTAACTACTTTTTTCTCTTTCTGGATTTTTCATGTATATTGTGTACATGAATCTCTCCCTATTTCATGGTTTTTATTTTGGTGGTCTGAAAGAGTAGAGATTAAAACATTAATGATAATGTGACTCAACTTTATGAAGGATCCTTGGGTATTTGACTTTTGTTTATTCTCAAGAATGCTATGTAGTATGACTTTGTACAGTATAATATATGTTTATTTTTCAGTGTTTATCAACATTAAAGTATATATTTGTTGTCCATGTGCATCTGTTGTTTGTAGTAAATGACTGAAATTTATCAATATGATTGCATTTTAAAATATTTAGGAAGTTATTGGTTTGATAGCACTGCTGATGGTCTAGTGATCAAAATGTGTTCACTTAGCATTTTTTTACCTTTAGGTTTATCAATAAATTTAATAGATTTTTCTTCTAATTTTGTGGTCTTTTCATAACCGTTCTAACAGCTTCGGTGAGTAGATCAGTATATACAGTATACAGCATACCATATTCTGTGAATCAGAACTGTAAATACCTCTCCATGCTACTTGTTGAACTTTCTTTTTATAGGCACAGTAAACACTTGCTTAAAGACAATACTCAGCAATTTTTTTAAATAAAAAGCTTGAATTTCAGAAGGACATCAACTTTAACGTAAATTTAACCACATCATACGTGCCTCACGTAAATTTAAGGCAAACAGTAGTAATTTCATTTTCTCACATTTCATAGAAAACACAGAAATCTCAACTTCTACTAAGTTTTACAAAAAAAATTAGAGTAAAGCATTTTGTATTCTTGGACATTAACCAAAATACTTTGCCGAGCTCTAGCCCACATGTATATATACAGATGGAAAAAAGAAACACAACATTTTCTGGAATGAGAATACTATAGTTATAGCTTATGTACTTTCACAAAAAGTTATCAACTTGTTTTAAGCCCTTTGACCAGCAATACTGCTTGTGCAGTGAGGCATTGCAACTTGCCAATAAGACAAAAACCCATTAGGTGCATTTTTACCTAACGAGGTCCAGATGGAACAATGCCTGATCCGGTCACCTTTAAAAAGGCCTTAATTCAAAGCTTAGACAAAGGCCACATTTAGTCAATTTTCTGTGCATTCCATAATGCCTTGAATGTTACCAGAAGCAAGGGAGAGGGCCATTGACATGCTGCAGGCAGGCATGTCATGTGTTAGCATTGCCAGACACTGTGTCCCAACTGCAGAGAAGGTTGGAACATCTTTTCTTTTCCTTGCTCAAAATGGATTCACTCTTTGGATTCATGGATTCATTTTTCACTCAAATGGATTCACTTAAACACATATAATTGTGTGATCACAGACTTATGCACATTCTTGTCCTTAAAAGTAAGGGCAAACCAATACATAGTCTTATGCATGTGGGCTATGAAAAAACAAATTAATCTCAGATGTAAGAAATCTGAGACGTTCACCATAGAAGAAATAAACTAATGTATAAAAGACATTATCATAAAAGAAATTTAATATAAATTGAATGGCCATGTAAAATAAAGTCACTTACAGTAAGTGGAATCAACACCTAAATAGTATACATTTAGAAACCTGTGCTATTAACAGTTGTATTATGCTTGTAGATAGCACCTGATTATAGAACCTCATGAGCTCTATATTGACTCACAGCAGTGTGCTGCTGCACATAAACCACAGCAAGGATACACACTCATACTCAGACTCATTTATTCATACGTCACATTTATTCATTGAATCCAGTATATAACAAAGGTGAAAAATATAATGTCTTAAAGGGCCCTGAAACTTGTTTTGTCTCAAACCATAATAAAGCAAATTCCAACAGTTAAAAGCAAATGCAAAACAGAATCATTTAAGTATGGTAGTGTGCAACAACAAAATGCAACTAAGGAATACTTTTGAGATTGCTAACTGTCCCTAATATTGAGAGAAGCAGATGGAAGCATGGCAAAAATAAACACAGGGATGGATACTTTTCAAGCATACATCTTTGAAAATAAATGGACTACTCACAATCCTTTTGCATTGTAAAACTATGCGTATTATTAATTCAAGATGCAATGCATTTAGCAGGACCACAATGGCTACAATTAATACAGTAAGAGCTTGAAGAATTACATTAATTTCTTAAGGCTGAGACTAAAGTATGACATTTAAATAGAATATTTTTTGTTCTTTAATGAGGCCTGATATCTATTGTGGCTTTTCTGCCATCAGCTAACTCAATTTTTGTTGATTCTCAAGCAAAGAAATAATAATTTCCTCATGCATTCCCTCAGCCTTGGAGTTTCACCTTAGTTTTGTTATAGAAAGACTGCAGGAGATAAACAGTAAGACACCAATTTTCCTGTACAGTAAGGTAATGATTTCACAATTTCACAATGATTTTAGTCACATTAGCACATTCCATATTTAAATTATATGTGTGCATTTAAAGTATTTAAAAGTATTTTTTCACTTACTAGTATTGTGTCATTTTTACTCAGAATCTGTGTTTGACCCAATGCCATTATCTTTTTTGATTTTTAATAATGTTTCCAAATCTCTCAGACATCAGCATCTTATTTTAAAAAACTGACTGCTTCATTCATTCATGTCTTCTGAAAGTAATTAATTTTGTGCAAGAGTCTGTGCAGGAATGAGCACTTGTCTCAATAAATGTACTGTACAGGATATATTATGTTTGAGCTGTTCCCTGTAGGGTAACCATATGACTCCATGTTCATTAGGATACGGAGACAAGTAGGTATTTTAAAATGTCCTCAAACTGAAGAAATTGAATATGTATTCAGCATTACACTACTGCAGAGATGAATATTTATAAAGATTGTACAAAGTACTGTAAATCATACATCTTCCTTTTGCTCAGACCCAAAAGCTAATTTGTTCAGGATAGACACTGTACATTGTGTGTTCCATTCAATGTATTTGAAGCTTATGTATTTCTGTTTAAGAGCAATTTAAAAATTCCCTCCTATCTTAAGTATCCTTGTGAACCTGGAATCTTACATAGCTAACAGAGTATTACCTAAAAAAAACTATAATTAGGCAATCTGCTAGCAGAAAACCAATTAATAGCAATGCAGAGAAGAAATATATATATATATTTGCTCATTTCAAACACATTTTGTTTTGTAAAGGGTTAATAATAACAACTATTGTTAATGGTACCCAGATTTAAAGATGCAAAGTTAACTTGCATGCTTTGCTCCTAAAGCCTTTAGCAAATACGTTTTTTTTTTTTTTTGGGTGGGCTTCAAAGTTTAAAAGGAAATGTGAGTATGGCTATCAGGTCCACTCATTTCTAATTATTGGGAATTCTATATTACTATTACATGACTACAAGTATACCTTTTGTTCATCCTTGGACATCTTATAGGAAGAGAATCATCACAGAATCTATTTTATTGCATTAATATTTTTTTTTCTGAAAAATGTACGGCAATCATAAGGATAGTCTTTTTCTTCAAGCATACACATAAAATACACAGTGTTATGTATACATAACTGCAATTAATCTGTTTCTACATTCCAGTGTTTTATAACTTAAATTCTACAAAAACAAGCTTTCTGCAGTTCTTAAATATTGTTTGTATTTTTAATTACAGTTTATTTCTTGGTTTGTTTACCTAAATACTATTTTGAGGTTTGTTTCAGTACAGAAAAAGCCTGCACATATCCTGAGATACTAAGATCAACTTTTGAAAAAAAGTGTTTTGCCAGTTTTGTTTGTTAGCAAGCAGAGAAACTGACACATTCATCAGAACAGCTGAATGTAGAGGTTTCAGAGCAAACACAATTCTGTGGAAAAGAACAGTCATGTTCCAGGAGGTACAAAAGCATTTACCTTCATCACTGTGCAGAGCTCCTGTTGGATAGTTATTTGCACGGTCAGCTAAAACAAATATTCATTTTTTTTAGATACATCCATTTTCTTGTCTGCTGTCTACAGCTTCACATTTCGCTTTTATTGTATATAATGAAATGCCAAAAATGGCTTCTACACATCACTCTCTGTACACAGAGTGCCACTGTGCAACTGCTGAATTTGCAGTTATGATCTTGCAGTTAAGGTAATTTTTTACATGAAAGACTTTGTATGCATTTTCATTTTATTTTTCACAACACAGAAAATAACTGCAGGTAATTTCCCAATTTCTGTGTTGTTTGTGAAATGGTTATTTACGCAGGGCATTAAGCATGAATCACAGCATTGAATCAGCACCTAAAGAGAATAACGTGGTTGTGGACAAATCAATCAAAACAGTAATATATTAACATTTACTGATGTGGAATTACATCACTATTTAATTTATTTGATCAATCAAATACATTTTACTGGATCAAGAGTAACAATTCTGTGATATGCATGTTCACTTGCATTTTCCTTATATATGTTAAATCTTGCTTTACTATCTGTTTGGTTCTATTTGTCTGAATATGATTTTCTGGTTTCAAACATGAATTTTGGGAGTGTCAAAAACAGAACACACTGGTATTGTTTTACAATACATAAGGATTGTCCCTTTTTAAAATGGATCTTAACAGAGCATTGTGATGAAGACTGATATTTGTATTTTTCTTTATTTTGGGGTTCATACATGTCTCTTTAATCTGCAAAAAGATCTTGTGTTCTTTATGCTAAGTGTGTTCTCCCTGAAGAATGGCACTGCAAGAATCCATTGTATGTATTAAATAGATGTCAACTGTAATTTTCAAATGTAAATAAAAGAGTGTTCAGTTATCAATGTGCTTGTAATAGCTGACCTGGTGATTTAAGTTTGTCTGTTTCCCCCATTTAATTACATCTTGTACTGTTGATTGCTGAGGCAAGAAGGTGCTGCTATGGTAATTACCAAATTACATTTTGAAATTTTAGAGATGACAGAAAAAAGGCAGTTAAAATCAAATTCCTTCGGAAAGCTTTTTTGTTAATATTAGGATTCCAAGGTCAAAATGGTAACATATTGATGTAACAAATCAATTTTACCAATTTGTATGAGGTTACATGCGCTCCCTAGACTTCATTTTAACATTTTTATATATAATAACTTCTGACTCAGCCCTGTACTTCTTATGTCACACAGCATCTATGCAAGATCATTTCTCTTTCCCACTTTCCATAAAAGTCCAATTTCTATATACTGAATACTGGAATGATTTTGGAGTGACAGAGGCAATACAAATGTGACTTAGAGGGCAGTGTACAATAAATTGTTTTGACAATTTATTTCACCATGGATAACATGTTAAGCTTTGATAATTAATATACAGCACATACAAATAATTTCTAATGAGTGATTGCATCTATTTCTCATGACTGTAAATCTACAGAAGACACAATCCTGATAATAAAGTCTTATTAGAAAAGACCTGTCACTTGAATGTGCTAATTTATAGTTTAGCAATGCACAATGTCAAACTCTTCTATTTTCAATAACCAGCTGCCCTTGAACACTAATAGAAGAGTAATATTGAGGAGCATCATAGGAAACAAGTGTGGATTTCCAGAATTATTTTCATTTTCCACTGCGGAAATACCTTTGATGGATTATCGGCAAGTATTGAGGTTTATCATCTTTATTCATTTGATCAAAAAATTAAATATTTACCTATAGTAGTGACTGTAAAGATTTAGAAGAATTGATTTATTAGACAGTAAAATGGTCAAAGATACATAAATAATTAACTTTGCAGAAAGGATACCAGTACTGTTTTGCATGCCATTTGAAAAGGCAGAGGGTTCTGACAAGTATACATCACATATTACTTAAGGAATTCATACAGGTTTTTTAACAAAGGACAAAACAGGAATATGTATTAATCTGTCAAATAAAGGGACAGAAAATTGTTGTCTTATTTTAATGCAGTGCTAAACTGTAGTAAAATTAGTAAAATGTACAAAAAAATAAATCAGGTGGGTAGCTGCATCAGCATGCATAGACTGCAAAGGAACAAGTAATAGGTTTTTTCCATGCTGAAAACAAGAAGAAAGAAAACACAACGCTTCGGCCGAAACGTTGTATTTTCTTTCTTCTTTTTTTCAGCAGGAAATAAACCTATTACTTGTTCCTAAAAAATTAAATGCCAAATTACACATTTTATTGGAAACGTAATGCCTTAAATGTTCGGTATTAATTGTGGTAATCACAGTAACAACAATACCTAGAAGTCTGAGCTAAATTTGACATAAAAATACAAGAAGAAAGAATAAAATCTAAGACTTTTTCATGAAAATCCCTTCTAATAATTTTTTGATTACTTGTGTTTTATATACTTTAGGGTTTATTAGCATTTTTCAAATATTAAGCTGATGAAGGACACCCATTTGTACCCATTTCAAAGGACTGAAGAGGACACAATCATTAGTTGTTCTTTGTAATTATATGAGCAAAACCCACTAATCTGACAGTCAAGCTATGAAACTAAAAAAAACAAACATACACTGTAGGGTTAATACCTGGATGCCTTAAATTTTGTGAATTGAGCTTCTCTAAAGAAGCTTAACAATTTAACAA
This sequence comes from Lepisosteus platostomus, assembly GCF_059453375.1. Lineage (NCBI taxonomy): Eukaryota > Metazoa > Chordata > Actinopteri > Semionotiformes > Lepisosteidae > Lepisosteus > Lepisosteus platostomus. Next base: position 48,268,513 of record NC_142612.1, on the reverse strand, counting down.
CCACATTGAAAATATTAGTTATTTTTGTGAATTTTTTTATTTGTCAACCCTTGCACTTTGAATATTATTATGATTTAATTTGTACAGGTGACATTTTCCTTCAAAAATCTCTAAGAAGACACAAATGCATAAAACCCTACATCTGTTTATGGTCAGGATTTTTAAAAGCATTTAAAAGAAGACTTTAATCAATTTATTTAAAATAAAAAAAAAACAATTGACCATTCTAATTCACAGTGCATTATTTTTCTTGGTGACATAGTGTATAGAAGAAATTATGCATTTTAATTATTATGATTTACTAATACTATGGATGAAGGTAGCATAGTGGATAAGTGTTTGAATTGGTGGGTTGTTGATTCAAATCTCTACTATGAACTTGTTGTTGAATCTTTACTGTAGTACTCACATAAAGGTTCACCAAGCTCTATAAATGGGAGACAACATTGCTGAAGATAATCTTTGGTGTCCTATACGGTGTGGGGAGTCACATGCTCTGACATCCTTTTCTGTCTTGGACAAGGGTATAACAACACTGTCAGTTACCCTTTACGTTACATTATCTTAAACAACATATTTTTAACCATTTCACAAAGTATTGGACATGAAAGTGATCTCCAATATCTCTATTGTACATAGAAATATCTATATAGTGATCTCTACATACAACTGTTAAATTTGATTTCACAGCAGTAAAACTAGTTTAAAAAGACACAGACACAGCACTGACCACAATAATAAAAAAACATACCACACTATCATTTGTTTTCATCAAATTTTAGCAGCAAAATCAAAACAGATCACAATTCATTATATATTAATAGAAACATGACAACCTCTTCTTCAAGATAATGTGTTTCAAATCCCAATATGGCAATGTAATAATTTTATATGACCATTTTCCTGATGACACAGTATAATAATGTTCAATATTACAAATGAAAACTTGCCCAAATATAAAATATGTCCTGAATCTGAAACTCAAAAGAAATGTTCAATTTAGTGTAAAGAGCATACAAATACAGACCAAAGGGTGAGTGAAATAATCCTGAATTGAAAAGAAAAGCTCAGCATTTACTGTGAATTAAGCTGCTCTGATAAGTGAAGCTAGTTGTCAGTTAGTGAAACCTGACCATTTAGACACTTAGTAGAGGTTTATGCCAAAAATAAATTTAGATGGAATGCCAAAGGTTTATTTATTTTCCTTTGTCTACCTGTCAATCAAGTGAAGATCAAACAGTCATATCTGCTGGGCTCCGACAGACTAGAAAGGTTATGTTTTATGTTTGAAGGATTAGAAAACCATGTCATCCTTATAATCAGATTATTTGTTCTATCAGTCTCAAATTTCTAGAATTAGTACTAGACATATTGGAGAAGCCTTTGAAAAAACCTTTCCGTACCTACATGTATTACAACTTAAAAATTAACTTTTGAAGAAAAATTAAATTTCTTTAATTTTGTTTTTTTATATCTATATTTTTCATAGTGTGTGCATTGACTAAGACATAAAAAATCTTGCAGACTTTTTCAAGGTGTAACCTTGAATTAAATACCGAAAACAGGCCTGTACTGTCTTTAATTTCCAAGATAATGCAGGATGTTACAGACCACATTCCAGGTGGGCTGGAGCCTTAATACAAAGAAATTAAAAAGAGTTAAAACCATGGAATTGCTGGGAATATCTGGAATATCTGGCCTGATAAACTGATCAGATGGCTCGGATTATAAAATCTTGGCACACATTTAGAAGACTCAGACCATTCTGGAATTTTACAAATATTTATTTGTTAACAGCTATACCATCTCAAGTGATGAAGTGATTAATACAATTGTATACAATATAAAATTGTATACCATAGGTGGCTGCACACAAATTATTGAAGCTTTGTTTTATCTAGAGAGGGAAGCATTAAAATCCAAAATACTTTTTAAAGTATTTATTCTAGTAAATAACCATAAACATATTTTAAGGTATTTAATTTTAATGAAGCTTTGACAAGACATACAGTGTGAGAATCTTAATTTAGAGGAACTTAGTCTTACCACTACAGCCTTGACAGTCAGAGATGTTATGCTTCTCTTATTTTTATGCTCCATGACCAAACATTCCCTTTAGTTGTAAATTTCCATATAATATCACATATATACTGTATATAATATATATTATTAAGCGGATTTAAACATCCACGGTAAAGAGATTAAATCATTTCATGAACAACTAATGCACCACTAGTGCCACCTGTTGGTCATTTTGGCCAGCCAATCAGGTACCGCAGTAGTCTGCATGTGGAAATCCACAGACAGGGTTTTATCGCTCAGTTTGAATGGCTGCATCTGTATACTCAACTATACTCATCTATGCATCTATACATAGTGCTCAGAAATCCAAAGTTCTGCTTCCTTGGTCTTGCAGCTCCCATGTAGGGTTCATTGTTATTTGTCCTGTACAGCCAATGGAGGGTCTTGCTGAGGTTAAAGTGTTCATGATTAAACTTACCAATGTCAACAATTGGAATTAAAAAGATTTTAATTCTGAATGAAAGAACATACTGCAAATCATATTTTCATTTTAACTGCACTTCTCACTGACTGGACTTACTGTATTGTATTGTGTATTATTGTATCATTTCGTTACACTGTGTTGTGTTGACTGTGCCAGGCTGTTGCACTGCAGTTTCCCTCAGGGGATTAATAATGTATGTATCTACTGTATCTATCTTGGAGCGTAACAAGTGCAAAAACATTTTGCTTAACAGAACCGTGAAAGAAGCAGACCTTAAATTTGGATTGGGCATCGCTGTAGGTGTAAGAACATTTCAACAAAATAAACTTCAATACAGTGAAGTAGACAGATTTTAAATTCTTAAAGCATAATTACCTCTAAGATTTGTCAAAATCAGATTCTTTGCCATCAGTACACGACATCTCAAAAGATACTGCACCCATTTCTTTCATCCAAGCAAAGGTCTGATTTTTTAATAATTTCAAAACCTTGGATGGTATGCCCCAGGGACTTATTCATAGTATAATACAAACAAACAAAAGAGCTGCTGGTGTACAGCATGCAGATGTGAAGTACAGTTAATAGCTTCTGTTTTAAAAGGTTTAGGATTTATGTTCAGGTCTGTATCTTGTAACTGGAAATACAATGACGAACATAAATTAGGTTCTACTGTTTAAAGTTTAAGCTTTTTAAAGTCATGCAATGTCTTAGTTAGGAACATGCCACTGTTTCTTGTTTTTGATTTAAAAAAAATGTTTAAAAAATCAGCTTCCCACTTTCACCTTGCCGTAACTATAGCGGGAATATAGCATATTTAGGGGCTTGTTCAGAAATTTTGATTTGTTTTGTGGAGTCAGTATTTTTCCTTTGATTCACGGGTGCTGCTGGTTTTAGCAGTCTTTGTACTACAGGTATTACAGTACTGTAGTTTGTATTATTGATAATTGTGGTGTCCATCATGGCTTTGAATTTAGCATGTTTTATTCTGCACTGGGCTTTGGAACAGTCTGAGAAATGTTGCAAGGCAGACAGTGAGTTTTAGTCTTGTTTTACTTGGGACATATCAGATGTTAAACTAAAGAAGGCATTCGACACTCACCCCCACAAAGATGAAGGTGATAAAGGCGATAATAATACTTTCAAAAGGATGCAGTGTGTTAACACAAACTCTGCTCAGTTACACGAGATCCAAAGATCCAAGGTACAGTCTGATAGATTTTAAATTCTTTAGATCAACAGATTTACTGAAACAGTAGCGCACAAGGCAGAGTGATCACATACTGTATAAATTTACTGTATGTACAGTAAGATACAGTACGGTTTCAAAACAGTGTGTTTTCAAAGTATATGTTAAATATTTTAATCTATTTTTACATATCTTTGTATGTAAAAATATAGCCAAAATGATCACTGTAAAGGTGCGGTGACTCTATGGCTAAGGATCTGCGCCTGTAACTGGAAAGTTGCCAGTTTGAATACCGCGGCTGGCAGAGGAATCCTACTCTGTTGGGCCCCTGAGCAACACCCTTAACCCCATATGCTCCAGGGGTGCTGTATAAATGGCTGACCTTGTGTTCTGACCTGAAGCTTCTCTCCCTGTCTGTGTGTCTCATGGAGAGCAAGTTGGGGTATGTGAAGAGACAAATTCCTAATACAAGAAATTCTACAGTATATAGCCAATAATGTGAACTTAACTTAAATTCCAAGCTGAAAAGACAAGACTCAACGTGTCTTCTCTGTAACATTTCAGATTACAGCTCGTCCATGCTCATTCATTATTGATATTATTAATAATATATTCTGTATAGCATTTAAATTGGAATGTTTTTACAAAAAAGAGGCGATACACAATGTTTCTCATCTAAAACTCTTCAGTTTACAGAATAATTCCCACAGAGCCACACAACATAGTATACAACAAAATGTGGGTCACGGTGTAACACATCAGTCTTCACTGTCATGATATGAGTTTCAACATATTGATAAGCTGTTCTCTGGTTTCTGCTAATTGTAAAAATAACCCTTCTTCCCTCCTTTTTTTAACAAAGAATTCTGTGAAGAAATTCATAATCATGAAACCATCCCTTATAATAATTCATCCAGATACACACAATCACACCATAACCAACAACAAGCTACATGTATAATAGTGGACTATGTCCATTCGGCTATGTAAAAAACAAACTGACAGTAATTCTCTGATCAGGCTTTGAGCCACCTACATCATAGCATGCTACATTACAGTCCATTCCCCATTACCACTATAAAGACAATAAAATATTTTTTTTTAGGAAAAGTATTTCCAAAATGTCCACTTGTGATATTTTACCTGCTTACTTTCAGGATTCCATATTAATATTACTATCAAGTGATATAAAACCACAACCCACTGTAAGTTACCAAGACTTTGATGCATAAAATATTTATGCATAATTTAAATATTTATGAAGGTGGAAGTACTCCTGTCCAACTGAGCAATCTACCTTTTATAAAATATACCTTCTTTTTTCATCGGTTTAATGTTTAACATGCTGTAATACACAGTTAAAATAATTAAAATCTAAACAGTATACAACTTAAGTTCTGTAATTGGAAAAAGATTCTCCCTCAGTGCTGTCCGGGATTCAAAACTGTGTGTTTTCTGGCGACAGACAGCTCAAACGCTGCACATAAGACATTAAGCTTTACTAACTCCACCTGGCGGTTTTACAAGGTACTTCCGGATACTATTACCCTATTTAAAAAACATGTCGTATGTTGCGGCTCATACGCTGTGATTTACCACAGCATACCTCGCTCATTTTAAATGGCTGGATCTGTAGCTACTCAGAATGCTTGAAGCATTAAATGAATCTGTATTAGTGCTTCCCTGAACTAGACATACTGTACTGTAACACTAACAGAATGTTGTTGTTTTTCTGACAGGGTGTCTAAATTTGTAAAAATTAGTATTAAATAATTCAAGACCTTTACTGTACCATTCCTGATTGTTTGAAAGTGTACTATATGAAGTGTGGATGATACAAACCCCCTCATTAGTTTCCATAAATCACTTAAGGGGTCACCATTTTGGAGTATGGTGTTATGTTGGGCAAGCTAGCCACCAGTCACGTTTCTGTTTGTGGTTTTAGACTGTTCAACTTAAAGGGAACAGTTACTAATAAGTAATACATAATTAACACGTGTTTCTATTTTCATTGTTTATACAGATTCAAAATGCGCGGTAAAACCCACAAAATTATCTGCAGAATAGCACAGAATAACGCAGTACGTGAGTGGCTTACCAAAATGACTGACAGGTGGCACTTGTGGTGCATTGGTTGTTAGTGAAATGATTGCTTTATTTAATCTCTTTACTGTGCATGTTTAAATCCGCTTAATATTGAATAATAATATGAAATTTTACAGCTAAAGGAAAATTGTGGTAGCTGAGCATAAAAATAAGAGGAGCATCTCTGAACATCATAAACAATATTAATTTAGGTATATAAATATATTATCAAACTGTATATGGCTGGTAGTGGTAGTTTAAATAAAAAATAGTATTCAAAGTAACAGTATTCTACTTTCTTCATAAACTTTTTAAGCATCAAAGTATTTTATTTGGTTACTTGCTGTGGTTATTTTGGAAAAGTTTTTACATGCTCCTTTTGACTTTATTAAGTTTCTATACTTTATAAAAAGTTATAAAGTTTTAACCTTTTCTATGAATACTTGGTATTTCTATGAATATTTGAGTGAGCAAATATGGTGTCAATGACAAAGAACACAGCAAAAAAACCCACAAGATTTTATTATAAACAAATTAGTATAACAGTCTTACATTACATCTGGAGCAATTTGAAGAGCAAGAAGTGGGATTAACAGCAGCATTATCATAAATAGATTCATACAATGGATGCCTAGGCTTTTCATGCATTCAGGTGTGGACTACACCCTGAAATGTGATTAGAACAATGGCAGCAATTTTTACATTTCTAGGTGTGCTCAAATTAAAACGGTCTGGGTTTAACGACCATGGGGTGTGGACCAGTCCTTGAAATTAGAGAGACAAAGAGAAAACAGAAAGAGAGAAAGTGAAAACCAGCACCCATTAATAATAACCAATCATCACAAAATACAAGGCTTTCTGGGTCATAAAGCAATTTAACCATAACAAAATAATTTCTAGTCAAAACAAAAGGATTTTACCCATTTAATGTGTAGATTGATACTTTATTGTTGTTAAAATAAAAACTGCAATAATAAAATGTATCTACCTTGTACTGGTCTGTGGTGGCAGTTTTGGAATTGAATAGTCAGGGAAGAAATATCTTGATGTTGTTAAAATAGTTAGCTAGAGTTCCTGTAAAATTGTTGCTATTGTGACTTCAGTTTAAGGACTGTAAATAGCTTTAGAAAATACCTTAGAAAATAGCTTTTCTTATTCTTGTACGGCCACATTAAGCCTTGGATCAATTCAGGTATTCTCAAGTCTTCAACCTGGCAATAATTCAGTTCTGAGGTCAAGAACAGAGTGAGGCTAAAACTCAAGTCTTTACCCTGTTTATTTTTCTTTATGAATCCTAAAACTGACAGAAAACCTTTCCCTACAATATCATTTTAAAACCACATTGGCTATGCAGCACCAGCACCAGCAATGCAGTCTCCATACTTGCTTCTTACCACCTCTTGAAGTCAATATAAGAAACATACCTATTTGTTATTTTCTAGACCTAGACTGTCACCTTACTGGTTTTATCTGTCCTATGGCAGTCCTTAGAGGAACTTCACCTTGGCATTGCTTCTAGTTTGCAGCAGTGATTTCAGTTTTGTTCACAGTTTTTAATATATTTTAATATACCAAATACTTTCCACAAAACTGTATAGGATTTTTAATTTTTGTATCAAATAAAGTGTGCTTTTTGAATAAAATATGTTAATTATTTTAATTTGAATTTTGTAGAAAAGTACTGTATAATCAATGTTTTCCTGGTATTTTAATGGCATTTTATAGTAATTCACCTTTTAGAGTTTGATATTTTTTCTTTTCATTTGTTCCACTGAATCAAAAAACAGCCCTTGAAGTGATTTGAAACTCTTTTTCATTAGGGGCACTAGATAATTTTAAATATTTTTTTAGCCATCATGTGAATATATGAAAATACTCACACTTATTAATTTTCTTTCTTCATAACTATATTTAAACATTGTTCCGTTATTAGTAAGTTGCTTTTTCCTGGAAATGGTTGTGGCAGGAAAAACCTATCCTTGAAGAATGGGCGCAAGGCAATAATAATAATAACACTTATATAGCGCTTTTCTGGACACTCCACTCAAACCACTTTACAGGTAATAGGGACTCCCCTCTACCACCACCAATGTGCAGCATCCACCTGGATGATGCAACAGCAGCCTTAGTGCGCCAGAACACTCACCACACATCAGCTATTAGTGGGGAGGAAGCCAAGTTTTAGATGGGGATTATTAGGAGGCCATGATTGGTAAGGGCCAATGGGAAATTAGGCCAGGACGCCAGGGTTACACCCCTACTCTTTTCGAGAAACGCCCTGGGATTTTTAATGACCACAGAGAGTCAGGACCTCGGTTTCACATCTCATCTGAAGTACGGCACCTGTTTACAGTATAGTGTCCCCCTCACTATACTGGGGCATTAAGACCCACATGGACCACAGGCTGAGCGCCCCCTGCTGGCCCCACTAACACCTCTTCCAGCAGCAACCTTTTCCCATGAGGTCTCTTATCCAGGTACTGACCAGGCTCACACCTGCTTAGCTTCAGTGGGTTGCCTGTTGTGAGTTGCAGGGTGATATGACTGCTGGCATACAGCCAATACTATGATCTGGATGGGATACCTGTCCATTGTAGGGCAACATGTACACAAACCAACAGATATGATTCCAAGGTTCTGGTTCAACTCCTAAAATATACTTTGGAAGGTTTAAGTGCTTGAAACTTGTGATTTCAGGTGGTATATCATTAATACAGAAATTACCTGATGCCTGATTCATAGTACTACTTTTTTCAAAATGGAGAACTATTCTAGTAAAATTATATCAGTGCTTGGCTTAAAAAATATGTTCATTTTTAAGAAATATTTAGCAGTTAAACAAAATTATGCATTATAATATCTAAAAGAAATAACTTGATAGCCCATAAAATCTTAGAAAATTAAGCCTCTTAAAATAGATAAAAGAATGCATTTTCACACAATCCTGGGGTTAGATCTTGTCATTGCCCTGTTGTTTAAAGAGAGATGCTATGCACAATATAACTGCAAATGGCCTTGTTTTCTAATGAAAACATGACAAACACTAATTCAAAAAGTAATAAATAAGACAGACTTCAATTATACTTCATATTGTTGTAGTGCTGTTTTTCCTGTAGTTATTCCTATTGTATGTATCTCTCATCACTACATACATTTCATTATACATTCACTGGATTACCTTCTTGAATTGTGTGACATTATTTTTTTTTAAATAAAATTGTAATTGACAGGCATAGGTATTTATAATTCACACTAATCTTTTTCAATAAATTTACATGTCATCTGGTTTAATCTGAAGCTATAGCTATATATAAAGTTGATTAAATTAAAATTTTCACAAAAGACACTTGATTTTTTTCCACAATTCTGTGCTTCTCTATTTAACAGTATACTGAGATTTACACAGTATAATATGTGTTGCTATAGCTACATTTTGCTTTGTGGGCAGACATTGTTGATGACATGACATTTTCTTGGCATTTGTCTTATTAAATATAAATCACAGATTTTAATAACATTAATAAAAAATAACTTTTTGACTGAATTCACTCACCAGTTACCATGAATTCCCTCTATACTGAATGAATGGTTATTTCCTTTATCAGGGAACACCAAGAAGGTCCCATTCAGATGCTGAGATTTTATATTGGCATTTTGTCGGGGGCAGGCTGGTGGGTTTGAGGACAACTCAATATGAACTTGAAATACATGCAGATGCATTTGCAAATGAACAAATAATAGGTTTATTCCATGCTGAAAGAGAAGAGAGAAAACACAACAGCTTTGGAGCGGAGCCCCCTTGGCTCCTGATAGGCCAATTTAATTAAAATATGTTAATTTCCTATTTCAAATGGAAAGGGAAATTATTCTAGTCAATCAATCACTATATCTTTGGAAGGCGGGAGCAAAACATATTTATTTCAATTATGCTATAACTTTGCAAAGGTGGAGTGCTGCACAGACATGTTTTATTAGTATTTCCACATCGTCAAAAATGTGTACATGTGTTCTGTGATTCTCCTCTTCGTGTTGGGAGGTATCATCATTTTTTATGCTATCTGCAGGAACATGTACACATGCCATTCATCTTTGTTCCTATCCTGACAATACCAACAAGAGCACAACATGTAGATATAAAGGAGTTTTTTACAGTGGCGGAATATTTACTGCAAACAAGTTCATAAGGTAAGATAATGTATATTATTGTAAAGGCTTAAAGTAAAAAAAAATGTTAGACGGGTGAAGGGTGCAAATTCAAAGGAGTATATTAAGTACAGATGCAGCCATTCAAAATGGGTGGGGTATTTCGCGGCATACCCCGGTGGGCGTGTCGCGGTATCACGTGGTGTCACGCAGTGTCACGCAGTGTCAAATGGTTAATCGCGCATCATTTGACATCATGCCGGAAACTATCCGGCGTCACCTTGTAAAACCGCCAGGGGGAGCTTAACCTCTCATGTACAACATTTGAGCTTTTAATTTTGAACTGTGTATTACAGCATGTTAATCATCAGTCATTAAAATGTTGGAATATTTTATGAAAGGAAGATTGCTCAGTTGGACAAAAGTACACAACCTACCTTTATCAGAAATATTTATGCATCAAAGCCTTTACCGAAGATATTACTAATAGTATTAATAATGGATGACTTTGGACAAGCTGTATACTCAAAGTATAATTTCTTTAGCACATTTGTACAAGCACTTGGAATCTGTCCAAGCCATACTTTGTCAGGCATTTTGTTTTACTTCAATGAGCATAAAAACTTCCTTGCTTTTAACAGGGCTTTTCATAATTTCTAACTACGAAAATGATTTAAAATGCGACACTTATCATTCAACTAGAGCTCAAAATATCACAAGGATCCTCAAGAGCACAGCAAAGACTGTATTAAAAGATACTTGTATGTATCAACGCTTTCTTTTCCGTATACCAGATTTTATGGAACCACTTCAGAAGGGTGTCAGCCAGTCAGATTCCAGGAATCGGTACTTTAAAGGAAAAATACACACCGGTATTCCATTTCTCCCTAACGATTTTAAGCATTGAAGTATTTAACTAGCATGTGAAATAGCGTGTGAAAAAGTGGTCGTTTTAAGCTTTTCTGCTAATATAATATGGAATCGCGTAACTAAAGTATTTAATAACGATATGATTATATTCGTGTACTGCGACAGGGCTGTGTAGGGCTGTTTCGCCTCCCTCTTCATGCGAGTTCCCCTGTAGCCTACTGGTCTACGTGCCTGACTACCAACTCATGGGATTGTGTGTTCAAATCCAGCTGGTGCTGGACTTTTCTTTTAACAAACATTTCTTCGAAAAAATAGAATAGCGATATTATGGACAATCAATTGACTTTTATATTTCAAAATATCACAACATGATCGATTCTAAGTCATTTTTGATAACAATGAATAGTCACCTTCTTCCCTTCTGACAACGGTCCCTGCTTCTGCTTCCTGTTTCTATTGTGTGTGTGTGCAATAGAGTAAATTTTTATAGAGAAATGGAGGCTGGACAGTATGCGTTACAATATAAACATTTATATTGATTTAAATCGTGTTCTGATTTAAATCGCAAACGCGTGTTTAATTATGTGTTTTTTAATCATAATCAGGCTAATGCATTTCTACATTTCTGTATGAACCAGCTTAGAGGGTTAAAGACAGCTTGTGTTTAAATTGAGTGTAAGGTAATTTATGCTTCTAAAGTCATGGTCAGCATTTATTATTGTACTGTGCTGTAAACTTGTTCTGTGCCTAGTCACATTATTTTATAGCGTTTTTATAGCGTTATCAAATCTGGTGGCGCTGTGTGTTAGTTTCCTGACTCCCATGTCACATGGTCTGTGATTGAATCCCATGGAACTATGACTTTATTTTTTAACAAACATTTCTTTGAAAAAATGAAACGTTTCCCTTGGTCAGAGATTAAATAAAACCTCACTCGCACCAAACAAATTTATATTTCTAAATATCACAACATGATTGAATTTAAGTCTTTTTAATAACAATGAATAGTCACCTATGCGTTACAAAATAAACATTTATATTGATTTGAATCGCGTTTTGATTTAAATCGTAAACACGTGTTTAAATATATGTGTTTAAAGGCGATATACTGTATAAAAGCGGTGATTCTTTTGGAGTGTGTTCCGCCGGGGATTCAAAAAATTTATTTTAAATAAGCTGATAAAGCTTAGACTAACTGTATTCTAAACTGTATTACAACAGCACATTGGACAATGCAACGTAAATTGCAAAAATGCACTTGGAATCTGTCCAAGCCCTCCTACAAAAATTATTTAAACTGCGACACTGACCATTCATCTCTAAATAAACTTTATTTTATATAGCGTTTTAAGCGAATAGGTAATTAGATTGCTCATAAACCTAATCGCTTTTTCTACATAAACACAGCGTGATTGCTCTCTGAAAATGCTTTTCCTTTATATTTAGGCTCAGATTTCAACTATAGATCGTATTATTATAAACTTTCTTGGAAAAATGTATTTTATGTAAACCATGTTTGCTATTAATTCATTTAGGGCTAAAATACGTTCATAGTCTTCCAATCGAGTCGAGTTGACATTGGAAGCTTGCCACACCCGGACTGTTAAACCAACGCATTAGCACGTCAAAGCCCATTGAGGGTATTGAGCCAGTATTGGCTTTAGTATTAGCCATACAGAACATTAAAGTGCCCCTTTTCCATTCAGCGGGTGCCTGAGCCACTGTGTCCTATCTTCTGACAGTCGCCGTTGTGAATGTCTGTAGAGTGTATCTTATTTTTAGTACTATATTTTTGTATTATATTCCCTATTAATCAAACTCTAAGAGTATGTATCGGCTTTTCCCCTCCTCCCGCCCCTCTCTGTGTACAGTGGAGCCTCCTGTCCAGCCACAGACATTCACAACAGCGACATATCATAAAACGTTTGCACATATAGTTAAATTATTAGTTGTTTTTCAGGTTAAAAAAGTTAAAAAAACACTTGAATTACTTATCCAGTCTCTCGAAATAAAGTTATTTTTCAAGCAATGCAACAAACGTCGGGCAATGTGTTTTTTTTTAATCCAACAATGACAGCCACATCTTAAATCTTGTCAGTCAGGTCTTTTTTTCTCTATTTGAATTGTGGTTTACACATCGCACGACTTTAAAAGCTAGAAAGACAGGTTTCGATTCACATTAGCTGGCGAGCCTTGTTAACAAAAAAACGAATAATAATGTAACATGCCACTGTTTGTTCATGAACAAAGTTATACTGAGATTTCCTTAGATATGCGATTAAAAAAAATCCCCGGCGGAACACATTCCATAAGAATCGGTGCTTTTACAGTATATATTGCCTTTAAAGGTGGCTTCTCAAAACGCTTGGCAGGATAAAAACAACAAGAACAGCAACAACAACAATATTGTATTTCATTGCACTTTGAAAACCAAGTAATAACTTAACTATACGTGCAAACATTTCATATGTTGCTGTTGTGAATGCCTGTGGAGTGTATCTTATTTGCCTTGAGTCCTGGTTATCTCTCTCCCCCTCCTCCCTCTCTCCCTCAATTCAATTCAATTCAAGGTGTTTTATTTGCATGACAGATGGGTACAATCAGTGTTGGGTATGTATATTTTGATATTTACACCCGGTGCGGCACCGAGGGAGCGTCTGCATTTATAACTTAGTTTTTAAAATTAGTCAAGCAATATGAAGCATCTCCTTTTACTTTTAAGTCCCTTAAATACATTGAGCACAGCTTTCTCACCACTTAAGACTGCTTTTTGATACCATCCTTACACAAAGCAGAAACTTTCCGATGACTTACAGTACAAGTGGGAAGATTACAGATTTTAATCTTTAATTTTGTTACGTTATACGTTTTAGGAACGTTTCATCTAAACAAACACCACAAAACTATTCTCGATTGTATTTCTGAATGTTATGTTACACCTACAGTAGTTCACTGCTTTAAATACATCGAATTAAGAAAGTTATGTGTAGCACTTTAGATCTTTTTTTCTGAACCAGGGAAAATCTGATCATGTTTCTCTATAACAATAATAAAAAACTTTATTTTACATATCACCTTTAAAAGTGGCAGTACCTTTTTTAGTACTATATTTTTGTATTATATTCCCTATTAATCAAACTCTAAGAGTATGTATCGGCTTGTCAGTCAGGTCTTTTTTCTCTATTTGAATTGTGGTTTACACATCGCACGACTTTAAAAGCTAGAAAGACAGGTTTCGATTCACATTAGCTGGCGAGCCTTGTTAACAAAAAAAAAAAACAGACAATACCCATGGAGGGGGAGGTCAAGCCAGAGAGAGAGTTTTTTACCCTCTGTCTAAAAACCCAAATAACCCAGGGCAGAGACTCCGGGGGGATCATTGCGTGGTACAGAGCGGAGCTCAATCAATTCTTATGGAATGTGTTTCCTTTCTTCTTTTTTTCAGCATGGAATAAACCTGTTACTTGATTCATATGGATGCCCGGTTCCGCCGGGGATAAAAACATTTTTTATTTTTTTTTAATCGGGTATCGAAGGGAATAGGCAGTATAACCCTGTTCATGCACAAACTGTGGCATGTTACATTGATTTGGGTGTCTCCTCTTGCCAGAAAGCTCTAAATTGCATTTTGAGCGCGGTTTTTTACTTTTTTTAAATTGCATTTTGGGCGCGGACAGCACATACAAGGGTTAATGAACTGCGCCAAGAAATTTAAAATAGTATTCTTTAAGTGTGAGGGTAGGAGTGGACCGCAGCAGGCATAATCAGCAAACCAGGAAAACAAAGAACAGGACAGGTGAGATGTGTATCCAGAAAGCGAGTGATCAGGAAAAGGAAATGGTGTCTTTCCCTGGCATTAGCTCATCGGTATGGTGTAAGTTTACCCTTACTTCGTGCGACTGGAAAAGAATTCGTGTTCGGATCAACGAAATGCTTCATAGAAGGAGGCGCTCTTTTCCTCTAGTCTAACAGTCTGTCCACAAACAAAACATTCCTGTTAGACAAGAGGAATTGAAAAAAAACAATTTTGTCAATAGAAATCGGTGTGTGTGTCTCTCTCTGCTGGATGTCCCTCTCACTCTCTGCTGAATGAATAAAAGCATTTTATTAAAAAAGCGTTGCGTTTGTCTGGTATTTACTTTGGTCCCTTTTAACTGTTTTTCGATCTACTGTATTGCTTTGAGATGCCACTTTTAAAGGTGATATGTAAAATAAAGTTTTTTATTATTGTTATAGAGAAATGTAGCGGCAAGGCTTATTAATAAGAAAGAATTAAGTGTTCTGAGCTTTCCCAAAGAGGCCCCATCTCTGTTCATCTCTGTGGTGCAGCCACAGAGAAACTATTCATGCAGGCTGATTTAAGGCTTCCTCTGATAAGGGACAGCTCCCAAAGGGGGATGCACTTAGCTAAGCCTGGCTATCATGGTCAATGGTCATCCATTGGCGCCTATCTGTCTAGGGAGTGCCAGATGGACATCTGGACTGCATTCCTAAGTGTCAGGAGTAAGTGACTCATATCTCACCTTGATCAACCAATCAGGGACTGGTAGGGCCGAGTAACCCACGCGGGACCCTGATGCCCATGGAACTTTCAGCCAATCAATGAGGTGAAGTTCCTCCAGGTAAAAACAGGCAACACAGAGAGCCGGAGAGATTCAGAGGGAATTCTGAGACTTTTCTAAAGGGAATTCAAAGGAGAATTCCAGGGCAGGACGGCCCAGGAGCAGAAGGCTCCCAAGGGCAGGACATTCTCGCAGCGCGCCTCCTGACCATCCTGAGACTCAGCCCGGACAACCACGGAACGGCCAGTGTGTCCGAGTGCCAGAACTTTCCTTTGTTCTAAGAGTCTAGAGCGGAGTTTGCCAGAGAGTAACCAGAGGATCCACCCGAGGTTAGCACCAGCAGCAAGCCTCGTGAACAGGTCGGAACTGTGGACAGCTGAATCACTATTCAGAACTAGCTCTTCATTAGGAACGAACCGGTCCTCTTCCTGACCTGCTGGGACCCACAGTCATCTTTTCTCCTGTGCACAAACTTTGCTTGTTAAAGCCAATACTAACTAGCCGGTCAGTGAGCATCAGCAGTGCACCGTCACAAGCCGCACAGCACAGCCTGGCACGCAGCCAAAGAGCACGGATTGGACAGCAACAACCTGCAACTGTTTCTTTGTGCCCGCAGGAGATCTGAATCCCCAGAGATTGGATGAGTATTCAACTTCTATGCATTACTGCTCGAGAATTCAATTGTTATCCCAACCAGTTGATATCAATTTAATTCCTAAGAGTTATGTACTTTTTTTGAGTATCCAATGTAGAAGTTATAACCAAATTCAATTACGAAACGGTCTAAATGAATGATATACTGAACGTATGTCCTCTTGATGTGTAACACTTCGTAACTGACGGAATATATATCTTTTGTATTCTGATAACCCTCTTGATAAGATCTATTAGGTTTAAATGCATATTCTATGTATTAATAAATGTATCCTCGTGTATTAGTACCTGTGTGTGTGCGTTGTTTGAGTTATATCGCATGGTTGGATTCTAAGGCCATCAAAAGAATCATTTTGTGATTTACTGCTACAATTAATAATTGTCCCAGTAAATGCCCAAACCCTACAGAACTGGTGCCTTCAGTGAGCACACTACATGTCCAACATTGACCACTACTGGTGAAGTTACAGCTATAAAACTGTTGCCAGCATGGCAATAGCCTCCTCACAGACATTTGTGAGTTGTTTACCTTCAAAGTTACCTGTAGTATTAGAAGGTATTATATCATTCAGATTTAATATTCTGAGATATTTCTCACTTATAATTAGACATTAGATATAAAGTATGATGTATACAGATTATATGATTTTTAATTAAGTGGAAATATTCAACTTAAAGAACCCTAAACTATGCCTGTTTCTAATGCAGTTTTGAGAACTGAGATTTATGCCCAAACAAAATGGAAGATTCAGTAGAAAAGAACCAGATTAATGCTAAATGGGCTTGTAGTTGTGATTGGTTAAAAGTTGTGAAAGTTTTTTCACAATGCATCTGTGAATTGTAGTGGTTTATACTGTAGGTGTATTTCTGATGGACTTTAAATACTGTAGGTGCAGTTAAAAGGGGGCATTTTGACATACTGTTTGGTTGTGATCTTAATTTAACAAAAGTATTTTTGTGATGAACACAGTAGCTACTTAGTATTCAGTTTCAATATTCAAAATGGCAATTTAATGGCAAACATGACTCAAACTTTTCAACCTTTCAATCACTATAGTGGTTAGTATAAAGCGTCACCTTTCGTCAAAAAGTTTAACGAAAGGTGTCGCTTTATACTAACCACTATAGTGGTACAACACCCCCTTTTTCAGCCAATGGGTGTCCACGGTGGGCCAGATGACCTTCGCCCTTGTCATCCAATGGTGCATTGTTATGGACGGATGTTCGACCCCCTCCCGAGCCAATGGTGTGTCGTTAAGGGTGGGATGTCCCGCCATCCACCACCGAGCGGTCCTGAGCCTCAGGGTCCTAAAGCCCCTGCCACTGCATCCCTCGATTTATAAATAATTGTATGAAAGCGTGTATTAGGGTTGGAAGACGATCATGTTTGCCGGGGGGTTGAGCACGCTCTATTATAACCCTAGGGAATCGGTGAGTTATGGCGGGGTTAGGGCCGCGAGATCCAGGGGTGTGAGGGGCACCTGCCTGCGGCCGGGTGTCAGAGTGGTTGTCTAGTCAGTCGGCTGATACGTTGCACAAGCCGGCGCGTGTACGCTTTAAGAGAAACAGGACACTGGTGCCCGAAATGGACTGACAGTGGCAGGCCGATTTGGTGGACATGAGAGAGTACAGCGAGTTCAACGATGGTTTCTGCTACATCTTAACATGTATAGACATGTTGTCTAACTACGCCTGGGCCGAGCCACTGAAAACCAAGTCTGGAGGGGGCGTGACAAGCGCTTTCCGAAATATACTTCGAGAGTGTCGTACTCCGAAAAAATTACAAACGGACGAGGGAAAACAACTTTCTTAACAGGACCTTCCAAAATGTTCTCAAAATGTGAGAATGTTGAACATTTCGTTACGGCCAGCGATGTGAAAGCTAGCATGGTAGAGAGGTTTAATAGAACTATTAAAACAAAAATGTGGCGGTACCTGACACACAAAAACACCTTTCGTTATATCGAGGTCCTTTCTGATCTAATTTACTCTTATAATCATGGTTACCACACGACTATTAATGAACCCTGGCGTCTGTTACGACCGACAACTCCCTTGAGGTGTGGAGAACGGTCTATGGCGAACACTTTAAGAGAAAACCGTCAAAGTTTTCATTTAATGTGGGTGACCGTGTGCGGGTGTCCAAAATAAAGGTATTGTTTGAGAAGGGGTATGAACAGACCTTCACAGATGAAATTTTCATTGTCAAAGAGCAGACCCTGGCTCTGAGACCCTATTACAAGATGCAAGACTACGCAGAGAATGCCATTAAGGGCTCCTTCCCTGCAGAAGAGCTACAGAAGATAAACCCCAATGCCGAGAGTGTCTACCGCATCCAAAAGATTTTAGCGTCTAGGGGGCGTGGTAAAAACAAACAGCTTTTGGTAAAGTGGCGCGGTTGGAGCGATAAATTCAATAGTTGGGTAAGGCTTCCGAGGTCAGAGACATATAGAGGTGGTGAAAAAATGAACCCCAATAGCTTCTATGTTACACTGGCTAGTAATTCATCCTCAAAAATGTTTCCAAAGAACACCAGCACGTACTTCATGGAGTATCTAGCCAAGGTGATTGACCTGGATGGGAGCTGGGAAGTGGGTCTGGTCGAGCTGCACTATCCGCATACGTTAAACACGTTTGATCAAGATGAAGATTTTCAGCTCATCAGCGATGAGAGTGTGACTATATGGCCATGTACCTTACCTAGAGGGTGCTACAGCAACATCGAGCATCTCATGCATGAAATGAAATGGTTAACTTATATAAGTTTTAAATACAACCCCATTAGACGGTCTGTAAGGATTGTGGGTGACTAATGGATTGTTATGTGTTGGGTTTCAAATTGGGTGTTGGAAGTGTAAAATCACCTTACCCCGTGGATATGACTGGTGGATTTAACACAATGCATATATATACAGACATCATAGAACACCAGTTAATAGGCGACGTCTACGCACCGCTTTTGCGTTTTGTGCTCTTCAAAGGCACGGATGGTGAATTCGTCACAGTGCTGTATGACAAACCTCATTACGTGCCGGTGAGTATCGACCATTTTAACACCATCGCTGTTGAAATAAAAACAGATCAAAACAAGCACGTGTCATTTGCATTTGGTAAGGTCATCGTCAAGCTGCATTTCAGACCAGTGAAAGCGTCAAACATCTAAAAGGATGACGGTCATCAAGAGCTACGGGGATCCTTCTTTGTATACACACTATTACAAACAACAGGCTGGTTATGGATTGCCAGGATTTTCTGGGCTACCAGTTCAGTAAGGCGCGGGTATAGGGGGTATTTTCAGAGCACTATTTAGAAAAGCCGTGCCTTTTCTGAAATGAGGGTTTGAAATAGCTAAGCTGCACATGGCATAGGCAGCTAAAAACATCACCAAAGATGTGGTTAGATACGTTACAAGCGTGGTCAGGTCTAAAGCGGCAGCACATCAGCAGGAAGGTTCGGGGCTAGCATACATCCGCAGAGGTGTCAAGAGAAAAAGACAGACGTCATCATTTCATCGTCGGGGGCCGCTGAAAACTGATAAAAGAATGGCTAAGAGAAGACAGTCATCTCATAAAAGCTTCAGGTCGACCAAGATGGGCGTGACACACCGCAATCAACAAGACACGAAACAAGCTTTTGTTCACGGCAGGTCTGCAGAATGCGCCAAGTTGGAGCTGGACATATTTCAATTAGCGTCTACCCAAACAACCATCGAGAAAAGCTTTTACATAGAAGTTCCACCCCTCACGGCCCTAACGGAAAACGCACCTCTTGAGTTCTACGTTGCAGGCAACGGAGAAGATTATTTAGATTTATACAATACCCCACTCTATTTGACCTGTAAAATAACGGAAGCAGACGGTCGGGACATTGATGCAGCAGCCCATGTGAGTCTGGTGAATTACCCCATCGCAGCCATCTTCAGCCAGGTTGACATCACCGTAGGAGACCGATTGATCAGCCAGAGCAACAACTGTTATCCTTACAGAGCCTTTATAGAGTCTGTCCTGAACTACAGTGAAGAGACACTGAAGACGCAGTATTCAACAGGGCTCTTTTACAAAGACACAGCCGGGCAACACAAGTCCACAATTTTGGATGGTCCCAATCAGGGGTTCCGAAAAAGAGCATCATACACGACACAAAGCCGAAACCTGGAGCTCCTGGGTCACATTCACGCAGACCTCTTTTTTCAGGACAAACTACTACTGAATGGCGTTGACCTGAAAATAAAACTCACGCACTACAGAGATGCTTTCTGCTTAATGAAAAATGTCAGAGAACACAAACTTAGCTGTAAATGTTGGAGCTGCTTAAGATATGTTAAAACAGCCAACATATTACACAATGCGCCTGAACCAACATTGTAGTGTTGAATACAGATAAATTATATATACATTTTCCATCAATGATATATATATAAGTGTTTTTCTACTTCAGTCCCTCCTGTTAACCACCTGGCGATAGCCCCAGTAGGTTACCTATTACCCTCCACGTACACATCAGCAGAGCCCGTCTACTCATTGGACCTGACGTTTTGGGTAATTTGCACTCCTCTTAGAGCCTTAACCATTCCCTATTGGAAGGACCTGAGCTTGGGAGTTTTAAATTTGATTTCCTTAACTCTGTTGAAGAACTGGTGGTGTGGGTGAGGGGTCAGTGGTAAAACCCTAGTTCCTCTTATCTGACTAGAAGGCCAATTACTATTTCATGAATAGAAATCTCACAGTTTGGTAATAAATGATGCTAGTCACAAGAACTAGCACTGAGGCTCCTGATGTGGCAACTGCCCAATGTCTCACCAATTGTGTAAAGAGCTATATACACACCAATCATCACAGAGTCTGCCAACCTCATCACTATTCCATGCTCCAGACTGACTTTTAATTTCCTCTTTTTGAATGATTGTCCTGCCTGACTAAAATATTACGCAGAGCTATCTGAGGAAGGGTATACCAGTAAAGGATTCATAATGGCTTCCACATTTCCACACCATTGCACAAATTACCACCAATTCACTACTAAATTAACTACTTTAAATTATTATGGTTACCTTAGTCCTATTGGTTTCACACTCTCCGAAAGCTTGACTTGTCACTGCTCAAATGCAATGTAAATAATCCATTTACTTTGGAATTAATGTAAAACTCAATTTCAGACACTAGACTAGACTTCAACATATAACATTTTCCTTGGTATCTTATAACAAAGAATATCATCAGGCGCCTCTGCAATAACAGGATATTGCACAGGCCTCCAATGTGCACAAAATAAAATACAACACTTATACCTATACTGTACCTATATTTACATTTACCATCTGTCAGGTTATTCCCCCCCCTCATAGTTCAGTCTAGTTTCCCAGATAAATGGGGCATCTCTGTCCATCCTGAAGATTGGGATCCACAGTTCAGAAAAGAACAATAAATCCTTCATGTTAACTTGAGGTCGATGGGGTGATAACTTGATGGTCCACTAGGTCAAGTCCATCTCAGAACCCAAAAGGCCAGGTTATTTTGTCAATCCAGTCCCTCCTGTTGGGAGTTGAACACACCCAGGCCTTAAGCAGATGAATTAGAGTTGTGTTTTACGACTGATAAGGTAACAGAAGCAAGGCCTTCACTCTTCGAGCGCTCAGATATTATAACACCTGTATTGAGATTTTTTAGAAAGCAGCTACTGGTCCTTCTGTTGAAGAAATAGAATGTTAATAACAGAGTTTCTTTATCAATTTTCCTCTCTACTTTCAACTTTTTCTCACGAGATTTCCAAATAAACACGGGTCATTATTCATTAAGACTTCATGTTGATCTGGATAGAAATCTTTCCAAATGGACTAGATGCATACTTTTCCCTTGTCTCCTATCTGAAGAAATTCTGATTGGTCGCCATTTACCTTTCGGCTCTGATCAGCCAGGGCCTACTGCTTTGTGTTCCTTCCGTGAGGTCACAGGGCTCGTGGCCTCAAATTCCATCACTTAACAGGCCAGATTTTTATGACTCTGTCAACTCCTCAAGAGTTCCTGTATCTTTCTGCTGAGAATCTCACCAAATTCCCTTCTATCTAGGTGTTGCACCCTGCTGCTTCCATTCTGTTTCCTCTCTGAATGAAGCTCCCTGTTGGATGTCTTGAATATTTAAATTTCCTATTTGGGAAGACCCTGTCACTTCAGATACCAAAAGGGCCATTACCTTAGCTTATCCCCTCATGACCTTAATTATATAGACAATCGTCTGTTACTCCCAAACTTGTATATTCCAATACGATTCAATACATAGTATGGCTATTTTATCCAGAAGGAATCTATATGATGTAAAAAAAGTCCTTAATCTCATTCTTGCTACAAAGTGGTGCCTTTATCTACCATTTTTAATGATGACAAAGAGTGAGATCTAAAGGTGTTAGGTCTGAGCAGCTTTGTTCTCCCACTGGATTGCCTTAGGGCTCTGTGTTGTCCCACACCCTATACATTCTGCATTCAATCAACTGTAGAATCCCTTTTGAGAACACATTGTTAAATTTGCTGTGACTGTCACTGTCAGTCTTCTCCTAGACAGACGACTACAGCTTTCAGACATTTAAGTCAAACATATAGAGGAAGACCACATAGTCATAACTGCCAAGACCACCCTTTACACAGTGCTGCAAACAACCTTACTCATGCCTCCATCACACCTCAACTACATTACTGTAATAAGTTTACAGTGGGTCTGTCTATTCACCTTCTAAATAAACCATATGGATAAAACTCCACTGTGTGACTCCTAACACATTTAAGGCACTGTGACCACATCGCCCCAACTGTGGCATCTCTGCACTGGCTCTCCATTATTCAGCACATTGACTTAAAATTTTTAACTTTTACTCTCTGCAGTCTTATACTCTGAACACTGCAAAGCTTTACATTTTAATTACTAACTGTGAAATAAGCAGGGCCCAACTCTCTGCTAAGGCACATCTTTTAATAGTTTCTTTAGTATTTTCAGGACGTGATTTTAACCACCTTGGTCTACCGCTCTGAAGCTCACTCCCTGTCTATCTGAGAACTATAGACTCTTTTGAGGTCTTACTTCTAAAGTGAATACCAGGGGTCCTAATCTTATTTTCATCAGTTCCCTTTTTTTACTGCTTTATCTATCTATGCTTTGCAGGAGACCTGGAGTTCATCCCTGTCCAGCACCATGAATGAGACACCAGTCCACCACAAGGCACACACAGATACGGGGCTCTGTACACACTCACACCTAGGTCAAACTTTTCCCTTTTTTTTTTAGATACCATTTGACCCACCCGCATGTCTTTGGACTGTGGGGGGAATCCAGAGCATAGGAACAGAACCCACACAAATACGGGGAGAAGATATACAGATGCAGCCATTCAAAATGGGTGGGGTATTTCGCTGTATATTTTCGCGGTCATTTGATCACCTTGTAAAACCGCCAAGAGGAGCCAATAAAGCTTAACCTCTCGTTTACAGCATTTGAGCTTTTACATTTAAACTGTGTATTACAGCATGTTAATCATCAGTCATTAAAAGCTGGTATATTTTATGAAAGCAAGATTGCTCAGTTGGACAAAAGTACACAACCTACCTTTATCAGAAATATTTATGCATCAAAGCCTTTACCGAAGATATTACTAATAGTATTAATAATGAATGACTTTGGACAAGTTATAAACTCAAAGTATAATTTCTTTAGCACATTTGTACAAGCACTTGGAATCTGTCCAAGCCCTTTGTCAGGCATTTTCTTTTACTGCAACGGACATAAAAACTCCCTTGCTTTTAACAGAGCATTTCATAATTTCTAACTACGAAAATTATTTAAACTGCGACACTTATCATTCAACCAGAGCTCAAAATATCACAAGGATCCTCAAGAGCACAGCAAAGACTGTATTAAAAGATACTTGTATCAGATACATGAGAATCCAGGCTTTTTTATCAACGCTTTCTTTTCCGTATACCAGATATTATGGAACCACTTCAGAAGGGTGTCAGCCAGTCAGATTCCAGGAATCGGCACTTTAAAGAAAAAATACACACCGGTATTCCAATTCTCCCTAAACATTTTAAGCATCGAAGTCTTTAACTAACGTGAAATAGCGTGTAAAAAGTGGTAATTTTAAGCTTTTCTGCTAATACAATATTGAATCGCGTATCTAAAGAAATTAATAACAATATGATTGTACTGCAACATTTCTTTGAAAAAATAGAATAGCAATATTATGGACAATTAATTGACTTTTATATTTCTAAATATCACAACATGATCGAATTTAAGTCATTTTAAAAACAATGAATAGTCACCTATGCGTTACAATATAAACATTTATATCGATTTAAATCACGTTTTGATTTAAATCGCAAATGCGTGTTTAACTATATGTGTTTTTTTATTCACAATCAGACCAATCGTGTGATCTTGGGATCAAACGTGGAAAGATTAGATTGTAATCGTTTTTATTTTTTAAATACATTTTAGAAAAGTGTAATCTATACTAAAAAGCTGTACACCACCTGCTATAAAGATACATATTGTAATGCTTTCGGGCTCGGATAGGACGGGCACAAGAACTCAGACTTGCGGAGTTAAATCTCAACAAAACAACAACAAATCTCAAAATCTTACGAATTATTCGTAATACAAACAAAAAACTCTCTCAAATTCCTCCAATTATCATAATCCCACCCATTTATGCAAAACCAAACCCTCCTCCCATCCCAGTTTATCCTGTTTATTTATCATAAACAAAATCCAGCTCAATTTTCAACATAAAGCATTACACAAAATCAATACCCCAACACTCTATACTCAACAACGATAATTCACAAACAGCCAGAACATGTAACTCCTCATTCCCAAATAGACCTCATTTCCATAGCCCCGCCCCGTATGCAAAACCAACATCACTCCCCTGTTCTCTCTCTCTGCTGGCATTTGTAATCGTTTTTATTTTTTAATAAATTTTAGCAAAGTCATGTATTTTAAAAATCTTAAGATTTCTATATTTATGTCTTTATTTAGTGGTTTCATTAGTGACAAAGGCTAAACCTTCTTGGAAAAATGTCTTTTATGTAAACCATGTTTGCTATTAATTCATTTAGGGCTAGAATATGTTCATTGTCTTCCAATGAAAGAAGGGTTCCTTTCGCCGTAGTCGAGTTGACATAAGAAGCTTGCCACGCCCGGACTGTTACACCAATGCATTAGCATGTTAAAGCAATTTCATTGAGGAGCCTAGCTTTCTTAACTAGCAAATACTGTACTTTTGGAGGGGGGAGGTGTCTTTCGCTGGAAATCTCGCCCCCTTCCACTTTGAAAATACCTGTGAAACCGGTTTAATTCGTCACAGCCAGTACTTCCGCAGAGAGGGGGGTTGTACTCGTTAATGTCTTAGCCGGAACACATCATTATATCTCATTATAATGAGATATGTTAGAAGAGGTGGAAGAGGTGGAAGAGGTGTTAGTGGGGCCAGCAGGGGGCGCTCACCCTGCGGCTCATGTGAGTCCTAATGCCCCAGTGTAGTGATTGGGACACTATACTGTAAACAGGCGCTGTCCTTCGGATGAGATGTAAAACCAAGGTCCTGACTCTCTGTGGTCATTAAAAATCCCAGGGTGTTTCTCAAAAAGAGTAGGGGTGTACCCCGGCGTCCTGGCCAAAATTCCCATCGGCCTTTATCAATCATGGCCTCCTAACAATCCCCCTCTATAAATTGGCTTCATTACTCTGCTCTCCTCCCCACTGATCGCTGATGTGTGGTGAGCGTTCTGGAGCACTATGGCTGCTGTCGCATCATCCAGGTGGATGCTGCACATTGGTGGTGGTGGAGGGGAGTCCCCATTACCTGTAAAGCGCTTTGAGTGGAGTGTCCAGAAAAGCGCTATATAAGTGTAAGCAATTATTATTATTATTATTTTGTATTTCTATAAAAAAATCATTTGCCCAGCTTAACACTATTGCTGTTGTTTTTATCCTGTAAAGCACTTTGAGGAGCACAGCTTTCTCACCACTTAGACTACTTTTTGATACCATCCTTACACAAAGCAGAAACTTCTTGTATTTTCCGATGACATACAAGTGGAAAGATTACAGATTTTAATCGTCTTTTTTCTGAACCAGGGAAAATCTGATCATGTTTCTCTATAACAATAATAAAAAACTTTATTTTACATATCACCTTTAAAAGTGGCATCTCGAAGCAATATAGTAGATGTAAACCACAGATTACAAAGCAAATACCCAGACAAACGCAAACGCGTTTTTAATAAAATGCTTTTATTCATTCAGCAGAGAGAGAGCGTAAAACCTGGGCGTAACAGCTGTTCATTTTTCTGATCACTCGCTCTCTGGATACACATCTCACCTGTCCTGTTCTTTGTTTTTCCTAATTTGCTGATTATGCCTTCTGCGATCCACTCCTGCCCTCACACCTAAAGAAGACTATTTTAAATTTCTTTGCACGGTCCATTGTGCAATTAACCCTTGTATGTGCTGTCCTTAAGGTGATATCACATAAAGGTGATATGTAAAATAATGTTTTTATTATTGTTATAGAGAAACATGATCAGATTTTCCCCGGTTCAAAAAAAAGATCTAAAGTATACTAGTTTGTCACTAGCATACTTTTAATACAGTCTTTGCTGTGCTCTTGAGGATCCTTGTGATATTTCGAGCTCTGGTTGGATGATAAGTGTGGCAGTTTAAATAATTTTCGTAGTTGGAAATTATTAAATGCTCTGTTAAAAGCAAAGGAGTTTTTGTGTCCGTTACAGTAAAAGAAAATGCCTGACAGAGTAGGGCTTGGACAGATTCCAAGTGCATTTTTGCAATTTAGGTTGCATTGTGCATTGTGCTGCTTTCTGGCAAGAGGAGACACCCAAATTAATAATGTAACATACCACTGTTTTCGCATGAACAAGGTTATACTGCTATTTCCTTAGATACGCGATTAAAAAATTTTTTTTTTGAATCCCCGGCGGAACCCGGCAACCATAAGAATCAAGTAATAGGTTTATTCCATGCTGATAAAAAGAAGAAAGAAAACACATTCCATAAGAATCAGCGCTTTTATATATCGCCTTTAAAGGTGGCTTCTCAAAACGCTTTACAGGATAAAAACAACAATAACAGCAACAACAACAATATTGTATTTCATTGCACTTTGAAAACCAAGTAATAACTTAACTATATGTGCAAACGTTTTATGATATGTCGCTGTTGTGAATGTCTGTGGAATGTATCTTATTTGCCTTTCTGTCCTGGCTGTGCTCTCTCGCTCGCCCTTCCCCCCCTCTCCCTCAATTCAATTCAATTCAAGGTGCTTTATTAGCATGACAGATGGGTACAATCAGTGTTGGGTATTTACTTTGCTTTGAGATGCCAATTTTAAAGGTGATATATAAAATCAAGGCTTTAACTTGCTTTAACTCCGCAAATCTGATTCTTGTGTCTGTCCTATCCGAACCCGAAAGTATTACAATATGTATCTTTATAGCAGGTGGTGTACAACTTTTTAGCATAGATTACACTTTTCTAAAATGTATTTAAAAAATAAAAACAATTACAATCTAATCTTTCCACGTTTGATCCCAAGATCCCAAGAAAAATAAATCTAAACGGGCAGAAAGCTATGCTGAAAGTTTATTAAGATACTTAGAAGACAAAAATATCAATTTATGTTGCATTTGTCTGATTGTGAATCAAAAAACACATATATTTAAACACGTGTTTGTTATTTAAATCAAAACGCGATTTAAATCAAAACACGATTTTAATCAATATAAATGTTTATATTGTAACGCATAGGTGACTATTGTTATGAAAATGACTTAAATTCGATCATGTTGTGATATTTAGAAATATAAATTTGTTTGGTGCGAGTAAGGTTTTATTTAATCTCTGACCATGAAAAAAAAGTCATGGATCCAGCAGGATTCGATCACAGACCATGTGACATGGGAGTCAGGAACCTAACCCACAGCGCCACTGGCAAGGTCACATGTGGAGTCCTGAAAAAGCACTACAGAAACATTATCAACAGACAATGTACAGCGTGTACTATTCTTGTGTTGCGGTACATGAATATAATTATATCGTTATTAATTTCTTTAGATACGCGATTCCATATTATATTCCCTTTTAATCAAATCCTAAAAGTATGCTTGTTGACTCCAGTATCACATTAGTTAAAGACTTCGAAGCTTAAAATGTTTAGGGAGAAATGGAACTGGTATGTATTTTTTATTTAAAGTACTGAGAGCAGCCATATACTGTATATGTTCCAAAATGGATATCGTTTATGGCCTTCACACGCGTTACAGTATGCTCCTATTCTTTTTATGCTCAGGTACTAAGATTTCCCTTCACTGGTAAAATTCCATATGAATATTCAATGCTAAAATGGACACAGTAAAGAGATTTACTGTAAATCTTTCTACGACAGACCAACGGACCACAAGTGCCCCTGTCGGTCAACCAATCACGTACCGCGGTATTTTCCGTCATCGTGCGTCACAATGCGCGACACCGTAGCCAATTACCTCCGGTACGTGTCTGTACTGCGCACTTTGAATGGCTGCATCTGTAGATTCAATGCACACAGCACCCCATTAATTGAACCCAAGGCTAAGCTGTATGAGGCACAAATGCTAATTATTGTGAGATTGTGCTCTCCTCATATATTTCAGCTTTGTTTAAACTAAATTTGTATAGCTAATTTTTATACAAATACTATCTGACTCATTTATATATCTGAGTCATTTAAGTCTACCTGTACTCTGTTGGTATTTGTATTTATACATTTTAGATGTTCTTATATTTTTCTGTTCACCTGAGTTGCTTCTTGATTTACTTTAATCAAGTCTCTAATGTCTAGCCAGTCCGGCTGGCTAAACACATTCACATAGTCTTATTTGAAACACGCAGTCACACACTGAGCTTTTTCACCTACACACGCGCGGGGACACACACAGAAATTATGGGGAGTGAGCTTTTGAAATGTATGGTAGAGGTAGATTTTCAATGTGTGTTTGGGTTTTTGGTAAGAAAGAAAGGAAGAAGGCACTCTGAGGTTCAGATCATAGGTGAGAGGTGAGGTGAGAGTGAGAGTGAGAGAGGCTGGGAATTTAACAGTTTGATAGTGCGGGGGTAAAAACTGTCTCTGAGTCTGGTAGTCCAGGCCCGAATGCTCCGGTACCGTTTTCCAGATGGTAGCAGATCATAAAGTCTGTAGCTGGGGTGTGTGGGGTCTTTGATTATGCTTAGAGCTTTCCTCAAGCACCGTCTGTCATAAATGTCCTGGATAGATGGGAGGGTAACCCCAGTGATGGACTGGGCAGTTTTCACCACCCGCTGTAGGGCTTTGCGGTCAGCAGCACTGCAGTTGCCATATCACACTGTGATGCAGCCTGTCAGTGTGCTTTCTGTAGTGCATCTGTAAAGGTTAGTGAGGATCTGGGGACATATCTTAGCCTTCTTCAACCATCTTAGGAAGTACAGGCGCTGTTGCGCTTTCTTGATCAGACAGGTAGTGTTGAGAGACCATGTGAGGTCCTCGGTGATATGGACACCAAGGAATTTAAAGTTACTGACCCTTTCCTGTTGATGTGGATAGGGCCATGTCCGGTTTGCAGTTTTTCTGCAATCAACGATCAGCTCCTTGGTTTTGCTGACATTGAGGGTGAGGTTGTTGTCATCACACCATGTTGTAAGGAGATTGACCTCCTCCCTCTAGGCCCTCTCATCATTGTCTGTGATCAGACCTACAACTGTGGTGTCATCGGCAAACTTGATGATGGAGTTGGTGTTGTGTTTGGCCTTACAGTTGTGGGTATAGAGGGAGTAGAGCAATGGACTAAGCACACACTCCTGGTGGACCCCAGTGTTCAGAGTTAGTGTGCCGGAGGTGTGGTTTCCAAGCCTGACAGTCTGAGGTCTGCCTGTCAGAAAGTCCCGAATCCAGTTGCAGAGGGTGGTGTTGAGACCCAGTGCACTGAGTTTCTTGACTAGTTTCTCTGGAATGATATTGTTAAAAGCTGAGCTGAAGTCGATGAATAGTAGTCTTGTGTATGTGTTCTTTTTTTCCAGATGGAATAGGGCTGTGTGTGTGGCAATGGAGATTGCGTCATCTGTGGATCTGTTGGACCGGTAGGCAAACTGGTACGGGTCCACTGTGTTTGGGATGGTGTCCTTAATGTGCTTCATGACCAGCCTCTCGAGGCACTTCATGATGACAGGTGTTAGTGCCACTGGTCAGTAGTCATTAAGACATGTCACTGTGGTTTTCTTTGGTATTGGGATGATGGTGGTTGTCTTGAAGCAGGTGGGGACTACGGCTTGGGCCAGAGACATGTTGAAAATGTCTGTGAATACACCCGCCAGTTGATTGGCGCAGGCTCTGAGGACGTGACTGGGTATGCCATCGGGTCCTGCAGCCTTGCGTGTGTTCACTTTTAGCAGAGATCTCCTCACCTCATCTGCAGACAGTGAGAGCAGCTGGTCAGCTGCGGAGGGTGCAGTTCTGATGACTGGTTCTGTGTTGTTGGCTTCAAACCGAGCATAGAAGGTGTTGAGCTCGTTAGGCAGGGAGGCATCATGGGCAGGTGCACAGATGTTCTTCCTCTTGTAGTCTGTGAGGGCCTGTATACCTTGCCACATGCGCCTTGGGTCATTAGTGGTGAAGTGTTCCTCTAATTCCTGTTTGAGCGTGTTTTTTGCATGTTTAATACCATTGTTAAGATTGATCCTGGCTGACCTTAGTTCTGATTTATTGCCCGATTTGAATGCTGCATCCCTTGCTTTGATTAGGGTGCGAACCTCACTGTTCATCCATGGTTTCTGGTTAGGAAAGGTTCTTATTTCTTTTGTGAGTGTGACATCGTCAGCACATTTCCTGATGTAGCTAGTGACTGACGATGCATATTCCTGTATGTCGGTGTATGATCCCTGTGTGGCTGCCTCTTTAAACACATTCCAGTCAGTGCATTCAAAACAGTCCTGCAGGACCGATTCAGCTCCTTCAGGCCACACTTTCACTGTCCGGAGCGCTGGTTTCACGCGCCTGTGCAGCTGTCTGTATGCCGGGAGGAGAAACAGGGTGATGTGGTCTGAGTTTCCACAGTGGGGGAGAGGTACTGCCTTGTAAGCATTCTGAATCTTGGTGTAAACATGGTCCAGAGTGTTTTCTCCTCTCATTGGGAAGGAGACATGCTGATGGTATTTTGGGAGAACGGATTTGAGATTTGTTTGATTGAAGTCACCCGCGATGATAAAGGTTGCGTCGGGATGTGCAGATTCCTGTTTGTTTACTCCAGTGTGCACTACCTCTAGCGCTTCTTTGCCATTAGCGTCAGGGGGGATGTAGACGGCGGTGATAATAACAGTTGTAAATTCCCTCAGCAGATATAAGAACACTTGATCATTAAAAATTCCAGAGCAGGTGAGCAATGTTTCGTGATGGTAGATACATTGTTGCACCACGCGTTGTTAATAAAAATGCACACTCACCCATCCCTGGTTTTACCGGATTCTGTAGTTCTGTCCACGCGGAAGGCAGAAAATCCATCTAGGTGTATTGCTGAGTTCGTAATACTGTCTGTTAGCCGTGTTTCAGTAAAAATAAAAGCGCAGCATTCTTTAATTTTTCGTTGTGTGGAGAGTCTCAGTCTGAGATCATCGAGTTTGTTGTCGAGGGATCGGACATTGGCGAGTAAAATGGTTGGTAAAGGATGTTTGTTCTGTTCGGTCCTTAGTCTTGTTTGTAGCCCAGCTCACTTACCGCGTTTCCATTTTTGTACACATCGTTTGCGACGCTTCCTGTCTTGGTTACCTTGTTCAGGTGATATCGTGGTTTCCAGGCCTTTCCAGGAGAAGTCTGTGCGAGCTGATGCAATCCACATCTTCCAGACTAAGTGATAGTCCTGCGGATCTTGTTCCGATGTCTAAAAGTGTTTGTGGATCATAAGTTATGTACGTGAACATTGTGGAGAGGGAAACTGAAGACTAAGAACAGTAACAAAACAAAGAACGAAGAAAAAAAAAACAATGATAAAGTTCCGTTTAAGAGAGCTCGCCGGGCTGCTGCCTGTGTGGGCGCCGCCATCTTAAAATGGGTTACGCGGTGGAAGGCGGAAGGTTATTCTACACATTTTATATCACATATCCAAACTTACACTTCTGTCCTCTCCACACCTCACATTCTTCCCACCATCGTTACCTCTCGCAGCCCGTCACTACCTTCTTTTTTTTACCCGTTTTGTTAGTCGCACAACCCTTTCTTTTAACTTTGCTTTTTAAAAAATGTTTGACTTCTTTTCTTGATTTAGCAAAGCTAAACAACATTCTTATGGATTCCTTTTCCATATTCTCATAACCCAACAACACTACTATTGCCACTCTGTTCTTACTTCAATCCCAGTACACAACTCATTTTTCCATGTTCCCTTTACCATCTTTTCTTTAGTCCTTACAATACTCCTCTAGTGGTCTAGAACCGACCCTGTTTTATCTGGACTAGATACCATCTATAGATCTCTCAGTGCTGCCAGCAGAGCTGCCGGCACACTTACAAGTACCCTTGTGAAGCAGTCAATCAGTGAATATGAGTCTGGTGTTAGCATACAGGACCAACTCCTCGCTTAACTCTCAGCTCAGCAGTCACTGGTGATTAAACTGCTAGCACAACTGGTCTATAATCATATTATTAATATAATATTAACTTTAGCTTCCTTAGGGGGTGCCCACCCGGACTCAGAGGGAATCTTGCTGTCACAATACCGTCGTTCAGCTCACCTTGTTCCGTTTAGGGACTTTGACTCGCCCCAGGTGGAAAGCGCCCTGAGACCCGCCCCGAGCTCAGGGAAACCATGTCTTGTCTTGGTTTAGAAACCAAGCTCAGAGGAATTGTGTCTTGTCTCGGTTTAGGGATTTTTACCCTGAATCTCACAGAGACGCGTCCTTACTCTTTTCCCTATAAACGATTCTTTATATTCTCCGTTTCCGGTCCTTCCCTTATGACAACCTAATTGGGTGGTAACGTATAAAATATACTCACCCTGTGTGCTGTCTGGGAATTTCTGGAGACCTGGAGAATCCTTGCCGACTACGCCAAATTGTTGTGGGAAATCCTTCATCCAAGGAGCAGGACACGGTCTTTGTGGATTCAGTTGTTTTATTGAGGTCAACAATGACATCAACGCGCGTTGGGTCTGCCCCGCAGGACAGACAACACTGCAAGGGTTTCCCAGCTCTTATATACAGTATGATCTCAGGAAGATGTTTTGTTTCATCACTTCATAGTTATTCGTCTTGACTTTGATATGTAGCATGAGATGACCGGTTGGTCCTGTCCCAAGTCCTGTCCTTTGATGTGTTGCTGTAAGTGTTGGAGCTGCTTAAGATATGTTAAAACAGCCAACATATTACACAATGCGCCTGAACCAACACTGTAGTGTTGAATACAGATAAATGATATATATATATTTTCCATCAATGATATATATATATAAGTGTTTTTCTACTTCATTCCATATTTTACAAAAACAGACTATTGCAAGATTCTTTTGCCGTGACCTGTGGACTACATTGTGTCTTTTTTCTATACCATAGATATAAAGGCTTAACTTTTAGAAACATTTTAGAACTTTATTCTACGATGCAATCCAGAATGATTGCATGATTGAAATGTTTCTGAGAAACCGACGACATGTGACAGGGAGACCCTTGTACCCTTTTAAGCCATTTGAAAATATGAATGTTCAATTATGTGTGTGCTTACGCCAATTTAAAACATGTCATAAATGTTAATCATCCGTCTAAAATAAAAATGAATTCGAACCATTTCAATGTCTGTGTGGTTATTATTTTTAAAAAAGAACACAAAATATGAATTAAAATCAATACAATATTTTTATTAAACATTCACGGTTATATTGCTCAAGCTTTTTTTAATACCCATTGCATCCAAGTCATTTATAACAACCATTTTTACCATAACTATAAGGCTCACGCTTTTTTAATATATATTTCAAGTCAAGGCAATTATCACAAACACACATACCCTCAGGTGAGAGAAAAAATTTGACAAAGACAACCATGTGGGTCTCGGTATTAATGATCATCTCCTAGACGTTTCTGCAGTCAGCCGTCGACATCTCTACAGGGGGTTTTAAAGTTTTGACAGATGCTGGACACCCCAACGGGGCAGACTTGAGTTTTTCAAGTAGCTCTCTGTTGCCAGCATTGGCTAGCAATGTGCCCGGTACGTTGATTTCGGTCATAGCCTCCATGAACACATCCCAACCTTTTGGCTTCTTTCCGGCCGCAACTGGTTGCTGCTGCATGAGAGCTCTGACAAGATCAATCATGTGAGAGCCTCAACGGGTGACCCCTTGTACACAAATTCTCCTTTTTCATTCCAGGCTATTAACGGTTCTTTGCGGGCTATAGTCTTTAACAATATCTTGGCATTTCTCCAGAACCGCTGAGACACGCTGTCTAAAATATACCCAAAGTCAGCGTTGATCAATGACGTTGCGGTAACGTGTGTGATAGCTCGGCGGGTGCATTTTTGGGTAGTACACCAGTTAAAGTTCCTTTTTCAGAAGTCTCCTGGCGTACTAATGTCAAATACCATTGTGATACCTGGCTGTACAATTTAACTTTTTCATATTCGGCCAGATGCGAGTTCCGAAGAATGTCTCTCATTTCATCATCCAACCTGCGGATTGTTATTTTTCTCACATCGCTTTCGTTGCCAGACCGCTCTCGGAGTCGATCGAGCTGTTTCTGAGGTACAAGGTACATTTTTTCAGCGTGCTCCATTACTGGCGTTGTAAAAGCCCCGTAATCAAGGCTACTGCAATACTCAACAGTGTCAGATAAAACAGCCGGACTGGTTCACCAAGAGTCTCTTTCTTTTAAGAGAAAGACCCTTTTGACTCAAAGTCTTTATAAGCTTACACTTTCTCTTCAGGGTCCCAACTGCTTAGCAGATAACGGTACAGTATGTTCCCTTTCAAGGTATTCAAGGTGATTTCAGCTATGGCTTGTACAAGATCATTTGAAGCCCCGCAGAGAATAGCTTTCCGCTGATTGGGGCCGGCTTTTATCAAAAAATTTAAGAGAGTCAGGTTTCTCCGAACGCGTGAAGACATGTCGACGGACCAAACGTGTTTTTTCGACTGAGTCTATGGTTGCGAGATCACCGACTTTTATATTTTTTAAATACATAAGCCACGGGTACATCTGGGGGGAAAAGACCTGTTCGCAAGCGATAGTCATTTGGGGTGTCGGCATTTAAATCCACCAACAAGTAACCGAAAGGTTTTTTAGTAGCGTCACCTAACGCTTCCAAAAAAAATTTGGGTACATCTGCCAAGACAGGGTTGTAATCTGTAGTTTATCTCTAGGGTTTTTAAACAGCACCATGTACTTTGTATTTAACGCTATGGTTCTACTTTTCCGGCCTTGACAAAACACATTTTGGACAATATACATAATGCTAAGGTTTCTGTGGTGTACGTATTTTGTAAGAGATTTTTCTATCTCATTATTTTCACACGCAGACTCCATCAAATCATCAACTATAATCAAATTTACTCTATCAGGTGGCAGTAGCTGATCGTCGGAAAACGACGTCGGTAGACCTTTGTAGCGGCAATGCTTATTAATAAGACAGAATTAAGTGTTGCGGTGCTTTCTAAAATGAGGCCCCATCTCTCTCTTCATATCTGTGGTGCAGCCACAGAGAAACTATTCATGCAGGCTGATTTAAAGTTGTTTTCTTTTGATAAGGGACAGCTCCCAAATGGGGATGCACTTAGTTAAGCCTGGCTATCATGATCAATGGTCATCCATTGGCGCCTATCTGTCTAGGGAGTGCCAGATGGACATCTGGACTGCATTCCTAAGTGTCAGGAGTAAGTGACTCATATCTCACCTTGATCAACCAATCAGGGACTGGTAGGTGCGAGTAACCCACGTGGGACTCTGATGCCCATGAAACTTTCAGCCAATGAACGAGCTGAAGTTCCTCCAGGTAAAAACAGGCAACACAGAGGGCCTGAGAGGATTCTGTGGATTTTTCTAAAGGGAATTCAAAGGAGAATTCCAGGGCAGGATGGCCCAGGAGCAGAAGGCTCCCAAGGGCAGGACATTGTCGCAATGCGCCTCCTGACCATCCTGAGACTCAGCCCGGACAACCACAGAATGGCCAGTGTGTCCGAGTGCCAGAACTTTCCTTTGTTCTAAGAGTCGAGAGCGGAGGTTGCCAGAGAGTAACCAGAGGATCCACCCGAGGTCAGCATCAGCAGCAGGCCTCGTAAACAGGTCAGAACTGTGGACAGCTGAATCATATTCAGAACTAGCTCTTCATCAGGAACAAACCGGTCCTCTTCCTGACTTGCTGGGACCCACAGTCATCTTTTCTCCTGTGCGCAAACTTTGCTAGTTAAAGCCAACACTAACTAGCCGGTCAGTGAGCATCAGCAACACACCGTCGCAAGCCGCACAGCACAGCCTGGCACCGAGCCAGAGAGTGCGGATTGGACAGCAACAGCCTGCAACTGTTTCTTTGTGCCCGCAGGAGATCTGAATCCCCAGAGATTGGATGAGTATTCAACTTCACTAAATTACTGCTCGAGAATTCAATTGTTATCCCAACCAGTTGATATCAATTTAATTCCTAAGAGTTATGTACTTGTTTTGAGTATCTAATGTAGAAGTTATAACCAAGTTCAATTACGAAACGGTCTAAATGAATGATATACTGAATGTATGTGCTCTTGATATATGTAACACTTCGTAACTGATTGAATATATATCTTTTGTATTCTGATAACCCTCTCGATAAGATCTGTTAGGTTTACATGCATACTCTATGTATTAATAAATGTATCCTCATGTATTAGTACCTGTGTGTTTGTGCGTTGTTTGAGTTATATCGTATGGTTGGATTCTAAAGCCATCAAAAGAATCATTTTGTGATTTACGGCTACAAAATATAATTGTCCCTGTAAATGCCCAAACCCTACAGAACTGGTGCCTTCAGAGAGCACACTACACCTTCTATATATTGAATGTATCGAAATTTCACAAGCAACTCAGCGTATAGAGGTTGCCAACAGCTGTAACAGAAATGTGTTAAATTCCCGGCATTCATTATAAGGGTTAACGCCATAGTTAAAAACCAAGTCCCGTAGACTCTCAAAGTTAACTTTTTCGCAATTGTTCAAATTGAGCGTAATACCTTTCACCTTTAAACAGGCTTTCCCACCAGACAGCTTGTACCCATACGACTTGGGTCCTGTTGCAAAAACGCGGTGATGTGTTGACCAGCATCGATTTAGTTGGTCAGCTCACCCAAGTAGATTCCACCCACCCTCCCGTCTCACAAAGATAACAGAGTCTGTGTCGTGGTACAGACAGCGGTCTTGCAAAGCATTTAGCAGCTTGTATAACTCCAAGTGGGCATAAGCTGATGTAAAGCTAGCAATGAAAATGTTAGTGTTTGAATGGCCTATATAGTGGTCTTTAGTGTGTTTCCACGTAACACAGGATGTGTTTTCATCTATAAACTCGCAGGCTGACACCTCATGATAAGGCGCAAATAAGTACTTGAACAATTCATCGGGGTTTCTCACAATGGTGGTCTGTGGTAAATTGGGTCTTTGCCCGTACTTGCCCCACAAACTGTTCAAGGCAATTTTTGAAAGCTGTCATTTGGCCAGATTCTTTATAATGTTGCCGGGGTCCAATTGGACACCCTCTTTTTCATAATATTCGCTGATATATCTTTGTTGTTTAGAGACATCAGTACACCACTCTGGAAACCCCGAAGCTTCCTGTTTCCCTTTCAGATGCAGCTTGATGTAGTTGGAAAAAAGATCGTTTGAGGACTTTTCGAAATGCCAAATTTAATAAATTTCACCCACCCTATACCCCAGATCTAAGGCCTTCTGTAATTCCGGAGTGCACCAGACACCAGTCAAAGCGCAATATTCATCACTGTGTTCATAGGATGTGATCTGTTTTGTTTCAGCGCACGTACGACACAGTGTGAAAAATATTTTTTTTTGTCAATTTTGGTTGGAAGAACTGGAAAGTACAAACCTTTGGATGGGTAAACTTTCACCTTCGCTAAACCAAAATACCGTTTTAAATCTCCAAAGTTGTTATAAATTATTCTGGGGTGACCCAGTGGGTATTTTTTAGTTTTGTTCACAAACGGATACAGACTGGTGAAATCATAGTAAATAATTTTTTTACCGGGCTGCGCTGTGCAATGCAAACAAATGACATTTGTTCTCCCCCCAAAAAGCGAATCGCGCGGCTGCAGTGGCTCTGGTAACTGTGCAACTGCGAGAAATGTCCTCAAGTCTCCATTTTCATCAAGCATGTCTCTAAACTTGTGCTCCCACAAAACACGCACATTAAAACCTCTCATTTTGAGAAAATTCATTTTCACCATCGTCTTTCTCTACAACCAACCAAAAGTAGTGTTTGTCAGTGGATTACAATCATTTTCACAATAACAAACACTACAGCCATGAAAAAAAGCAACTGTTGAACTCAAAGGCTATCTGCACTCCGTCAATTACTGCCTAACCATCCAGAAAATATGGCCTGACCTTGAACTCACCAGGTGTGGTTAATGCGTGCTGGATTTTAATGTGCTCTGTGTGTTCGATGTACATAAGCCACTGAATGCTGGGTGTAGAAAATCGTTTTTGCAGGTTGTGGTTATTGTCATGGGGTAGCAACGTGATCGTCTCTTCCTGTATAAACATAAATCTGAACATGGCCATACACACACTAGCAATGGTCACAAACTGAAAGGGGTCGATGCACACGACGTAAGCAGCCCCCGACTCAGTCACACGCACCTGTCTGGTCATGTTCTCTTAGAATTGCTACATCCAGTCGGCAGTAGCATTTCAGCTCAGTCTGTAAGTTAAACACAGTTCCCTTGCATTCTTCATACCAAACCAAAAACTCGGCTTTCTCGCTCTCGCTTTTACGTTCATACACATTATTTTACCACCCTGATTAATTAGTTCAACATCCATCTTTTCATCTAGTAACTGTCTGATTACTAGGTAATTGTCATATCCCTTGCCATTGTGCGAAAAGAATGTATAGTTTTTGAAATGCCCATCGATAAATTTACACACAAAATCCCTTAGACAAGTTTCACCATAAAAAGGGCGTGGACGTAATTTGGAATGTGTGTCCCAGTTTCTTGCATGCATTCAAAGTCGAAAAAAATGTACTTGCTTGAAATTTTGGGTTTGTCCAAAGGCTGTATGTAGTACAAGTGTGTGTCAGGGGTGTCGATTACGTTGTTACACCGCGAGCACAGTTTCTCTTTACATTTGTGACTTGCGAGGTTATAAACCCCACATTTCTCACAAAAGGACCGGCTCTCACACTTACTAACACCCGATGCCACATTCTGAAAGTGTCTCATCAAACACTGAGAGCTACGGCAAAAGACCTTACAGACTGGGCAATTCTGAATTTTGGCATCAATTTCACAACACTGGGGATCTAAAAAAGTTTTACAAGATTTAACACAGGCATTTGCGTTCTTGTGGCTATACGCGGCATGGCAGTTACTGTAAAAATATGCCGCCCCCACAAAAACTTTAATATTTAAAACCCTGTAGAAATAATCTTCATGCAGTAGAACAAAAAGTATTTTAGAATTTGGCGGTGTGGGACCCGTTGTAAAATATTTCCAATCACCCTGATCGTGGTACAAAATTTTAATGACTACCTTTAAATGTTTTTCAAAAGCTGTAATGTCTGATAAACAAATTTTCCGATTCTATGGAAAACCCAACTCTTTGTGCATTCGTTTAGCACCCTGTAACATTTCCCCATCGGTACAACCTTCATTGTAATAGGAGCAAACCTTCATTTAACAAACTGTACACACTACCGGCGAAACACAGATTACCACCTGTCGATAAGGTGCGCTTTTTTCTGTTCAATTACCCTGCTGTACAGAACGGATTTAAATCTTCTGCGGGCACCCCCATGCATGTTCCTAACTATCGTCACCACTAATTGGAGGTGGTCATTGGTGAGAACTTCTGTGTGGCTCTGTAAGAGGTCTGAGATGTGGTTTAAAAAATCAGCAGCATTTAATTCTCCAGGGCATCTTCTGCATGAGAACAAGGGTTTGTTAAACGCTCCCGAAGACAAACCCAACTGTACAAAATCATTCACCCCTATGTTTGGAGAAAGTCCATCCAATATTCTCTGGACTACACCATGCACAGCGTCTATAGCCTGTCAAGATTAACAAAACGAAATTCTTCATAGTGTTCTGTTGCTCTAAAATTATTATAAGACCTGTTTTAACTACAGATGCAGCCATTCAAAGTGCGCGGTACAGACACGTACCGGAGCTAATTGGCTACGGTTTCGCGCATTGTGATGCACGATGTTGCGCGGTACAGCGGTAAGTGATTGGTTGACCGACAGGGGCACTCATGGTCCGTTGGTCTGTCGTAGAAAGATTTACAGTAAACGTCTTTACTGTGCCCATTGTAGTATTGAATATTTATATGGATTTTTACCACTGAAGGGAAATCTTAGTAGCTGAGCATAAAAAGAATAGGAGCATACTGTAACGCGTGTGAAGGCCATAAACGATATTAATTTTGGAACATAAACATACAGTATATGGCTGGTCTCGGTACTTTAAAGAAAAAATACACACCAGTATTCCATTTCTCCCTAAACATTTTAAGCATCGAAGTCTTTAACTAACGAGATACCGGAGTCAACAAGCATACTTTTAGAATTTGATTAAAAGGGAATATAATATGGAATCGCGTATCTAAAGAAATAAATAACGATATAATTATATTCATGTACCGCAACACAAGAATAGTACACGCTGTACATTGTCTGTTGATAATGTTTCTGTAGTGCTTTTTCAGCACTCTGCATGTGATCTTGCCGGTGGCGCTGTGTGTTAGTTTCCTGACTCCCATGTCACATGGTCTGTGATTGAATCCCATGGAACTATGACTTTATTTTTTAACAAACATTTCTTTGAAAAAATGAAACGTTTCCCTTGGTCAGAGATTAAATAAAACCTCACTCGCACCAAACAAATTTATATTTCTAAATATCACAACATGATCGAATTTAAGTCATTTTAATAACAATGAATAGTCACCTAGGCGTTACAATATAAACGCGTTTGCATTTTGATTTAAATCGCAAACACGGGTTTAAATATATGTGTTTTTTGATTCACAATCAGACAAATGCAACATAAATTGATATCTTTGTCTTCTAAGTATCTTAATAAACTTTCAGCATAGCTTTCTCCCCGTTTAGATTTATTTTTCTTGGGATCTTGGGATCAAACGTGGAAAGATTAGATTGTAATCATTTTTATTTTTTAAATACATTGCGGAGTTAAAGCAAGTTAAAGCCTTGATTTTATATATCACCTTTAAAAGTGGAATCTCAAAGCAAAGTAAATACCCAACACCGATTGTACCCATCTGTCATGCTAATGAAGCACCTTGAATTGAATTGAATTGAATTGAATTGAGGGGGAGGAGAGCAAGAGAGCCAGGAAAGACAGGGAAATAAGACACACTCCACAGACATTCACAACAGCGACATATCATAAAACGTTTGCACATATAGTTAAGTTATTACTTGGTTTTCAAAGTGCAATGAAATACAATATTGTTATTGTTGCTGTTACTGTTGTTTTTATCCTGTAAAGCGTTTTGAGAAGCCACCTTTAAAGGCGATATATAAAAGCACTGATTCTTATGGAATGTGTTCCGCCGGGGATTCAAAAATGTTTTTATTTATTTTTTGATCGCGTATCTAAGGAAATAGCAGTATAACTTTGTTCATGCACAAACAGTGGCATGTTACATTATTAATTTGGGTGTCTCCTCTTGCCAGAAAGCTCTAAATTGCATTTTGAGTGCGGTTTTTGACTTTTTCTAAATTGCAACCCATAAATAAAGCTGATACAGTTTAGACTTATTTTAAACTGTATTACAGCAGCACAATGGACAATGCAAAGTAAATTGCTAAAATGCACTTGGAATCTGTCCAAGCCCTACTTTGTCAGGCATTTTCTTTTACTGCAACGGACATAAAAACTCCCTTGCTTTTAACAGAGCATTTCATAATTACGAAACTACGAAAATTATTTAAACTGCAAAACTTATCATTCATTCCATTCCATTTCATTATCAGTCTTCCATTTCTCCCTAAACATTTTAAGCATGAAAGTTTTATGAAACGGTACCCAAATATGCGATTGCTGTATGGAATGAATTTTAATTTTAAAAAATTATTTAACACAAAATTAAGCTGTTTACATCTTTTGCCTGAGAACAGTTACCCGTTGCTACCCAACGCAGAAACACTAACTAGCAAACAGAGGACATTAGCTAGCCAATATGATAAAGAAATAAATGATTATTTTATTTCTTTTGCACATTTATTTGAACATTTCCATCGATTGTACAAGCACTTGGAAGCTGTCCAATCCCTAGTTCATCAGGCATTTTGTTTTATGCTGCGGGCATTCTCCTGGTCTGGCGCCGATCTGTGTCTTCTAGGATATAATGCCAGTGTAGCGGCGAGGCTTATTAATAAGAAAGAATTAAGTGCTCTGAGCCTTCCCAAATGAGGCCCGATTTCTCTGTTCATCTCTGTGGTGCAGCCACAGAGAAACTATTCATGCAGGCTGATTAAAGGTTTCCTGTGATAAGGTTTCCTAGGACAGCTCCCAAAGGGGGATGCACTTAGCTAAGCCTGGCTATCATGATCAATGGTCATCCATTGGCGCCTATCTGTCTAGGGAGTGCCAGATGGACATCTGGACTGCATTCCCAAGTGTCAGGAGTAAGTGACTCATATCTCACCTTGATCAACCAATCAGGGACTGGTAGGGCCGAGTAACCCACGTGGGACTCTGATGCCCATGGAACTTTCAGCCAATCAACGAGCTGAAGTTCCTCCAGGTAAAAACAGGCAACACAGAGAGCCTGAGAGATTCAGTAAGATTCAAGTAGATTTCTGAGAATTCTGTGGACTTTTCTAAAGGGAATTCAAAGGAGAATTCCAGGGCAGGACGGCCCAGGAG
The DNA here is from genome assembly GCF_059453375.1 of Lepisosteus platostomus. NCBI lineage: Eukaryota > Metazoa > Chordata > Actinopteri > Semionotiformes > Lepisosteidae > Lepisosteus > Lepisosteus platostomus. Next base: position 48,225,362 of record NC_142612.1, on the reverse strand, counting down.
CAGAAGGCTCCCAAGGGCAGGACATTCTCGCAGCGCGCCTCCTGACCATCCTGAGACTCAGCCCGGACAACCACAGAACGGCCAGTGTGTCCGAGTGCCAGAACTTTCCTTTGTTCTAACAGTCTAGAGCGGAGGTTGCCAGAGAGTAACCAGAGGATCCACCCGAGGTTAGCACCAGCAGCAGGCCTCGTGAACAGGTCAGAACTGTGGACAGCTGAATCACTATTCAGAACTAGCGCTTCATCAGGAATGAACCGGTCCTCTTCCTGACTTGCTAGGACCCACAGTCATCTTTTCTCCTGTGCACAAACTTTGCTAGTTAAAGCCAACACTAACTAGCAGGTCAGTGAGTATCAGCAGCGCACCGTCGCAAGCCGCACAGCACAGCACAGCCTGGCACCGAGCCAGAGAGCGCGGATTGGACAGCAACAGCCTGCAACTGTTTCTTTGTGCCCGCCGGAGATCTGAATCCCCAGAGATTGGATGAGTATTCAACTTCACTGCATTATTGCTCGAGAATTCAATTGTTATCCCAACCAGTTGATATCAATTTAATTCCTAAGAGTTATGTACTTGTTTTGAGTATCTAATGTAGAAATTGTAACCAAGTTCATTTACGAAACGGTCTAAATGAATGATATACTGAACGTATGTCCTCTTGATATGTGTAACACTTTGTAACTGACTGAATATATATCTTTTGTATTCTGATAACCCTCTCGATAAGATCTGTTAGGTTTATATGCATATTCTATGTGTTAATAAATGTATCCTCGTGTATTAGTACCTGTGTGTATGCGTTGTTTGAGTTATGTCACATGGTTGGATTCTAAAGCCATCAAAAGAATTAGTTTTGTGATTTACTGCTACAATTAATAATTGTTCCAGTAAATGCCCAAACCCTACAGAACTGGTGCCTTCAGAGAGCTACATTACATTTAATTTGGCTATGGCAACGTTACACCAGCGAACTCTTGGTTTTATGTCCACTATAACAGACAATCTCCTTTGCTTTTAACCGAGCGTCTAACCCCTCTGATTGGAGAAAAAAGACGTGCTGGTTTGCTATACATACTGTACCAGGAAGATGATTTCTTTCTATAAAACGTGTATTTTAAAAGTTTAAGAAGTAAAAACTTTACAGTGTACACAGATTTCTAAACTGATCAGGATCGTTATCTTTGTCTTATCAATAATAATGTTCACCGCTCTGTCCAGCAAATTAATAATAAACTTTATTTTATATAGCGTTTTAAACGAATAAGTAATGAGATTGCTCATAAACCTAATCGCTTTTTCTACATAAACACAGCGTGATTTCTCTCTGAAAATGCTTTTTCTTTTTATTTAGGCTCAGATTTCAACTATAGATCGTATTATTATAAACTTTCTTGGAAAAGTGTCTTTTATATAAACCATGTTTGCTATTAATTCATTTACGGCTAGAATATGTTCATTGTCTTCCAATCGAGTCGAGTTGACATTAGGAGCTTGCCACGCCTGGACTGTTACACCAACGTATTAGCATGTTAAAGCGATTTCATTGAGGAGCCTAGCTTTCTTAACTAGTAAGTACTGAACTTCCTTGGTTTTGGAGGGGGAGGTGTCTTTCTCTGGAAATCTCGCCCCCTTCTACTTTGAAAATACCTGTGAAACCGGATTAATTCGTCACAGCCAGTACTTCCGCAGAGAGGGGGGTTGTTCTCGTTAATGTCTTAGCCGGAACACATCATTATATCTCATTATAATGAGATCTGTTAGAAGAGGTGGAAGAGGTGGAAGAGGTGTTAGTGGGGCCAGCAGGGGGCGCTCACCCTGCGGCTCACGTGAGTCCTAATGCCCCAGTGTAGTGATTGGGACACTATACTGTAAACAGGCGCCGTCCTTCGGATGAGACGTAAAACCGAGGTCCTGACTCTCTGTGGTCATTAAAAATCCCAGGGTGTTTCTCGAAAAGAGTAGGGGTGTACTCGTTAATTTGGCGTCCTGGCCAAATTTCCCATCGGCCTTTATCAATCATGGCCTCCTAACAATCCCCCTCTATAAATTGGCTTCATTACTCTGCTCTCCTCCCCACTGATCACTGATGTGTGGTGAGTGTTCTGGCGCACTATGGCTGCCGTCGCATCATCCAGGTGGATGCTGCACATTGGTGGTGGTGGAGGGGAGTCCCCATTACCTGTAAAGCGCTTTGAATGGAGTGTCCAGAAAAGCGCTATATAAGTGTAAGCAATTATTATTATTATTATTATTATTATTATTATTATTATTATTATTATTATTTTGTATTTCTATAAAAAAATCATTTGCCCAGCTTAACACTATTGCTGTTGTTTTTATCCTGTAAAGCGCTTTGAGGAGCACAGCTTTCTCACCACCTAGATTACTTTTTGATACCATCCTTACACAAAGCAGAAACTTCTTGTATTTTCCGATGACATACAAGTGGAAAGATTACAGATTTTAATCGTCTTTTTTTCTGAACCAGGGAAAATCTGATCATGTTTCTCTATAACAATAATAAAAAACTTTATTTTACATATCACCTTTAAAAGTGGCATCTCAAAGCAATACAGTAGATGTAAACCACAGATTACAAAGTAAATACCCAGACAAACGCAAACGCGTTTTTAATAAAATGCTTTTATTCATTCAGCAGAGAGAGAGCGTAAAACCTGGGCGTAACAGCTGTACCTTTTTCTGATCACTTGTTCTCTGGATAAACGTCTCACCTGTCCTGTTCTTTGTTTTCCTAATTTGCTGATTATGCCTTCTGCGATCCACTCCTGCCCTCACACCTAAAGAAGACTATTTTAAATTTCTTTGCGTGGTCCATTGTGCAATTAACCCTTGTATGTGCTGTCCTTAAGGTGATATCACATAAAGGTGATATGTAAAATAATGTTTTTATTATTGTTATAGAGAAACATGATCAGATTTTCCCCGGTTCAAAAAAAAAGATCTAAAGTATACTAGTTTGTCACTAGTATACTTTTAATACAGTCTTTGCTGTGCTCTTGAGGATCCTTGTGATATTTCGAGCTCTGGTTGAATGATAAGTGTCGCAGTTTAAATAAATTTCGTAGTTGGAAATTATGGAACGCTCTGTTAAACGTATGCTCCTATTCTTTTTATGCTCGGGTACTAAGATTTCCCTTCAGTGGTAAAATTCCATATAAATATTCAATACTTAAATGGGCACAGTTAAGACATTAAATATACATATACATACTGTATACAGTACAGTTTGCATACGGTAATATGTTTATGTTCCTAAATCAATCTCTTTTATGAGCATGTGAAAGGCATGGTGAATCGATTCTCAAAAATTACTGTACTTTGCATGATTGGAAACTGCGTGATTGCGAAATGCTGTGGTGTTACTTTTACAAAGACGGTCAATGACAAAAAGAATGTGGACCAAGGCAATACTTTGAGTCTACAGCTTGTCCAAGGTCATTCATTATTAATACTATTAGTAATATCTTCATTAAAGACTTTGATGGCAACAGCTCAAACATGAGAGGTTGAGCTTTATTAGCTCCACCTTGCGGAAATTCCGGATACTATTATTTTGCTTGCGGTATTATAGGAGAATTTACGGTAACTAGCGGTATTTACTGGTAACTCGTGGTAGACTGCGTAAGTGCACCAGAAAATAATGTGGCATCTGTATGTATACGCACCAGGAAAACTAAGGGGTCTCTATTCACACCGGCACCGCCACCAACCTGATTCTCATCATTCATCACAACCGGTTCTTGGTTTTCAAAGTTACCGCCATCCGGTTCTGCTACAGCACCCCAGGGCATTAAGTTATTTTCTACCAGTGCATTCTCATTGTGTGGTTCGGCTTGCCCTTGGGAAGTCTGATGCCTCTCTCTGAATCTATTACGTCTCAACAAACATGCTTTTGCTAGTTTAATACTTTTATTAACATACAGTAGAAACGCTTGATGTCAGTAAGAGGTCGGTCTTTTAACCAGTTTTTAGACCACATGCTTAGTCATTTATCACTCGGGATCTTCACCAATGAACCATGAAATAGCATTATCAGGTTTTGAAATCCTGAGTTTAGAGCTGCATCCTCTGTAGAAATTATATCTAAGAGGTTAGCAGCGAAAGCCTGGATCGGTTTTTGGAAACAAGGAATGTACACTTGCTAAACCCGCTCTTAGATGCTCTAAATCTGGCTTTTTATCCACCTCATTAGTGCTCACCGTTGATAGTAACTGTGCAATATACCGCACTGAATCTAGCGCATCACCAAATGCCAAGTCTCTAATTGCATTATTATTTCTCTCCAAAGGCTTGACACGTTTGGATTTAGTCAGCGTATTAACGGCAGTCTTCAACGCTGTCACCACCTTAGGTCCTGGCGTTTCTTCCACATTTTTTTCCTCGCTCGTCGATACAGCCTCTGTGGGAATAAAAATAAAAGACTTTTTAATACCCCGCCAATGCTCCATATCTCAAAATCAGAAAACTACGCAAACTGGGGTAAAAATAAAAATAAAGGACTTTTTAAGACCCCAACCAATGCATTCTAAATGGTCAAAAGCAGAAAAATACGTTAACTAGGATAAAAACGCCACACATGTGGCGCTTCCTTACACAAAGGGTTGTGGGAGAATGGAACAAGCTACTCTGCCATGCTGAAGTTGTTACCCTGGTTTCCTTTAAGACACTGCTGGAGCTACTAGCAACCGGTTAGATTAACTTCATATAGACAAGACGCAGACCAGTCGTTTTTAACTTTAAATATGAAGTCTTAAAGGCTAAGCAGTTTAAAAATAAGACTTTTTAATACCCCAAATCAGAAAACTACGCCTACTGGGATAAAAATAAAAATAAAAGACTTTTTAAGACCCCAACCAATGCAATCTAAATGGTCAAAATCAGAAAACTACGTTAACTAGGATAAAAACGCCACACATGTGGCGCTTCCTTACACAAAGGGTTGTGGGAGAATGGAACAAGTTACTCGGCCATGCTGAAGTTTTTACCCTGGTTTCCTTTAAGACACTGCTGGAGTTACTAGCAACCGGTTAGATTAACTACATATAGACAAGACGCAGACCAGTCGTTTTTAACTTTAAATATGAAGTCTTAAAGGCTAAGCAGTTTAAAAATAAGACTTTTTAATACCCCAAATCAGAAAACTACGCCTACTGGGATAAAAATAAAAATAAAAGACTTTTTAAGACCCCAACCAATGCAATCTAAACGGTCAAAATCAGAAAACTGCATTAACTATGATAAAAACACCACACTTGTGGCGATTCCTTACACAAAGGGTTGTGGGAGAATGGAACAAGCTACCCGGCCATGATGAAGTTGTTACCCTGGTTTCCTTTAAGACACTGCTGGAGCTACTAGCAACCAGTTAGATTAACTACATATAGACACAAGACGCAGACCAGTCATTTTTAACTTTAAATATGAAGTCTTAAAGGCCAAGCAGTTTAAAAATAAGACTTTTTAATACCCCAAAACAGAAAACTATGTGAACTATGATCTTTCAAGGAATCAACATTCTAACAAAAGAAGTAACTGTTTATACCACACCTTGACGGCGCTTAAATTATATTAACCTTTGGTTGTTGATTTGTGACATTTGAGTTAGCTGTTTTGTTTGATGTCTTCGAGATCGCTGACCGTTGAAATGGTGCTTTATTTTTTGCCGGTTCGGGTTCTGCATGGAGGTGGAAAATGCCATTAGAGAAAGACCTCAACACCCCAAATTACACAACAGTGTGATGATGTGGAGAAAGTGACTGGGTGTCTTTAAGACTCACATGGCCCTAAAGCGTTATTCAAAACATTTTCGTAATTAGTGTTGGTATGCATCATTGTAGCTGGTCGTTTGACAGCTATCGAACCGACGGTCTGTGTCATTATTGTTTTCGGTGCATCTAATGGAAAAGAATGGATACCAGCAGTCACTGTCACATTACTGAACAACTCCCTTGTAATTCCATTATAATAATTCAATATTGTATAATATACAAATATTATACAACGTTTTGCATCTATAGGTAAGAACACGGCTACATGAGACAAGGACAGTAACATTTTTTTAGCTTTATCTCACAATACGCCGAATATACATACCTGGGAAATCTTGGAAATCATCAACATCTATCAAGTCATGTAGTGTTAGGTCTGAAAAAACAGCGTCTTCAGAGTGCAGGATTTGATCACTGCGGCCATTCTCCAATTTCTGACAAGTTAGTCGATCACTCGAGACTGGCTGGCCGCTAGCCAGCGGTTACGCTTCGTGTCCTTCTACACTTTGGTGTGGACCCCCCCCCGATAAGCATCCGCTTTTAAGAAACTCATGTTTTTGGAAGATAAACATTTCTCTACACCACCATATCCTTTAATCTTAGGCACTATGGAGTGTGACCGTGTTGGGATGTAGAAATTATTTTAATAGAAACATTTTTAGAAACATTTTAGAAAAGACCGTTATAATGTTAAAATCAATATTATTTTAAGTCATACATCTGTGTCTGCGTAAATTTCATAGCTGTTAAAACGTGGCAAAAATGTGGACTGGTGCCTGTGATTGATTCAGCAAAAGACCTCTATGAATATTATTAAGAAAAATGTTTTTTATTAACAGTATCGCTATAAGAAAATGTATATTTTCTTTATAGCGGCGTGTTCACAAACCTTCCCTGACGTTTTGAGGGTTTCATTTTTTCACAATGCAGAGTTAAGAACATTTACATTTTGCATAAAATACATGTAGTGATTATAAATTAGAAAACTTTACATTAATATAAACCTAAAATGTATATACAAAACAGCATTTAAAACAAAAGAAAAACTATAACTACTACATCTGTCCATTTATTGTCACTGTTAATTGTACCGGCTTAAAATTTAAAACTTTTGTGAACTTTCGCTATGAGGTCAATTTTATCGACTTTTGAAAATCTGTCGAAAATGTGTCATTAAAAATAAGCTAAATGTGTCTTTAAATTATTTTTAAAACTTTAAAACTTTAAAAGACCATCCTGTTAAAATATTGTAAAGCATACGGCCACCAGTGAGTGTGTAAGAGCCGGATTACCAGAGCGGTGACGTCACCGCCCTTCCCTGTGATAGCAGGGGCTGCAGCCACGGGGCTGAAGGGAGATCTCTCTTTAGCTCAATAGGCTGGGTTCCCGTTGAGTGATGCCAGAGGCCCGGGTTCAAGTACCAGATGGTGGGGACCAACCTGATATGGCAGCGGCGAGGGCGTCCACGTGAACCCTGAAGCGTTACAATATAAAGAACTACAACACATCGTTTGTGTTGTGTGTTAGTACTTTTAAAGTTTAAAGACTTTTCCGATCACTGTTCGTGGAAATTCATTTCAAACTTTTGAAAAGCTGTCGTCATGAATGTGTCATTAAAAATAAGCTGATAAGTGATTACTTTGCGCTCTTGATAAAACACGTGTGGTTTTCGGGGCGTGGAGATACGGTGGGTCGTTCTAAAACATCACAACCAATTGAAAAATGTTTTGAGTTATGTGGGCGCGGTTACAATGTTGGCATTATTCTTAAATGCGCCGACTTGTCAGTGTTGGAGCTGTCAGACTCCCTCGATATTGACAGTAACGAAGATGGCTTCTTTGAGTTGCGAAACATCAGATTCCTCTGCTCAGCAATGTGAAGGCTGTTAAATATTTTTTTCTGATCGTGGAATTGTTGTTTCAATCTGCGCTTAGTGTATGTCATTTTCAACACTTAGTCTTCTTTTTAGCAAAAGTCGCCCCCACCCTCTGCGGTGTGTGACAGTGGCTGTCATGTGAGCTCGGACAGGGAATCTGGTGTTGGTGAACCGTCAACGCCTGATGATGAAGATTCGCTACAAATGGTAAATATTCAACCACTGCTGGTGCGGAGAAAACGTAAAACCCTAACTCAAAATAGGTGTTAAATGGTAAATATTTTAGGTAAAAAGTATGACTATTTATTTTGTTAAGCCTTCCTTTTCTTTTTTCCTTTAATAGAATAACGAAGAGGTCGACACATCAATCTTCAAACTACCATCGAGCTTGAATGTTTCGTGTCTATGCTTGTGTGTTCGTCAAAATATTAATAATGATGATGCTCAACCAAGTTTAGCTAACGATGTCCCTAATGAGCGCGATGTTATGTCCCAGATTGTAAAGGCGGTAGTTTGTTGCCTCTTCAACCACTGTTTAAAGGGGGTTCTGGTTGACGAATGCCCGGCCTGTTTGATTGACCACCCCGGTCACACGTCTAGCTGTCGGCTACACAGATGGGTTTGAAGATGTGACTTTTGCCGTGTTAAAAATTTAGAAGTCTCTCAGTTTAGCCCGAATTTTATCGGCTGTTCTGTACATCGCAGTGGCCTGGGTGCATACACCATTACAAATGATACTGAGCGGTGTATAAAACACCTGCTGAGAAACATAATTGACGACCACACGCCACACTAGCATGTATGCTCCTTACTTGACCAGGTAGATGAAAAAATAGTAGACGTGACTTTTCATGCGTTGCAAAAGAAACATTATACATATTTTTACAGACGCGAAAAAAGATCTGTATAAAACCAGGGCTGTGAAATACACGCCATGTGAATAGCGCTTTCACTCTGTTTTACAGACACGAGTCCGAAGAATGAAGAATTTCTAATGTATATGTCGGAATTCTTACAAAGAGTGCTTTACACACTGCTTTCTGCAAAGCTTGACATGAAAATCAATGAGTTGAATGCTGAGGTTCTTAAATTTGTTAAAGAGATAGATCTGTATGTCAAGAACATGAGTGAAATTACAGCCCTTCTGTTGTTTTCAGATCAGAAACGGAAGCCTGGAGAAATCAGCGGTGTGTATTCCAAAATACAACATGTTTTGCATAGAGTCTGTGGTAACACCATCCCTCTGGTTACTCAGGCAATTTTTTTTGCTCTGTTAGACCAGGTCACCTGGTGCGGTTCTCATGGTTTTAGACATGGGGAGTGGAAGGGCATTATGAACGCTTTTTCAGATGCAGCAAAGTTTCCGAGCAATGTTGGGGTGATAGTTACCTGTACCGAACTAATTTTCCGTACCAACATTTAATTGGTGATTGCAAACAGGAGTCTGTAACGTGTGTGAAAAGTTCAAAAGTGTGTGTTGTGATGTTTCTGTGTTTGAAAACCTATTAATGAAATAATGGTTCACATTTCACATGCTATTTGTCCGGAGAGTTCTTTCAGTGAGACTTTATGCGGTCAGTGTGTGTGTACGAGTGCTTACATGCCCCTGATGGTTTTTTGAGACATGCTGTCCAGGTTAACCACTCTGACACCAGGCCACGGCAGGTGCCGCTCACAACCCTGAATCTTGCAGCCCTCACCAGACTCCCTACGCCGCCGTAACTACCCGATTCCCTAGGGTTATAATAGAGCGCGCTCAACCCCGCGGCAAACATGATCATCTTCCAACCCTAAGGTGTTGCTTTATACTACAGTGGATTAACAGTTTCAGAACTGTTTTGTCAGCCTAATTGTTTCAGAAAGTGATATTTTCTTTCATTGTAGAAGTGTGCTGATTGTAGCATAAAAACATTGCTTTTGTGTACAGTAGATTATCGTTCCATAAAATCCGATTTGTTTTATATCAATGGTGTTTGTTATTCTTTTATTTCACCCTGGTACAGATTTTCTTGCATGTTGCCATGTAGTACACGGCATTGTGGAATAAAAGCGGTGACGTCACTGCCCTTCCCTGTGAATAGCAGGGACCGCAGCCGCTGGGATGACGGGAGGTTTCCCTTTGGCTCAAGTGCCTGGGTTCCTGTTGAGTGACACCAGTGGCCCGGGTTCAAGTCCCCAATGGTGGGGGGCCGACCTGATGTGGCAGCGGCAAGGGTGCATACCCATGTGAACCCAAGAGTGCTACAATATTTACAGTAATTTAAAGTATATATTTAAAGTAATAATTTAACAATATATGTAAATGTTTTATGATATGTCTTTATTGTAAATGTCTGAAATATATCTGTAGATTGTATCTTATTTTTTGTTTTTGTTTGGTTTCATGTTAATTTTATAAAGGAGAGTATAATAAAAAGACCCCATTACCCCCATCTTGATTAAAATTGCAAATGTGTGTTTCATAAAATACTTTTATTTTTCACAATCTGACAATGCAAGACAGAACTCACATTCACTGCGCCCAATGGCCTTACAGATCAGCAAATCAAGTAAGAAAACAATTATCACACCCAGCTTTTCAATGGAATTGCTTTAACTTGCTAGTGCGTCTAACACATTTCCTGGCGTATTGTGTGTCTGTGTTCTAAAAAGATTAGAGTGTTTCTTCCCAGGTATTAGCTCATCAGTATAGTACACGTTTATCTGTGCCAAATGTCAGTACAGACAACTTACTGCACTATAGCTTTGGTAAGGAGACGGACTATGGCCAAAATCACGAAGACTCTCTCACACCAAAAATGAAGATGAGAAGAAAAGGGAAGTCAACACGAGACATTGTACAGCATTTGGCTGTATGCGGCTACCCACCTGTATTAAACTATGACTACGTCTGCGAAACACCTGATCATCTACTCTAAAGATCTCAGTGCTTTGTGTATATTCTAATCGCAGTGAGGGCAGGGGGTGGGGGGGCAGGTTTAGGCTGAAAGTGCATTGGGGATCTGTATTCTTTACACCTGATACATTTTCTCTGAAATCGTTTTCTTCCCAGTCTAGCTGATCTTTTGCTGCCTACGCATGCTTACACAGCTCCCTAGGTAAATTATCATACTTGACTAAGAAAGATTTAGAGAACTTAAAATTTTTATTATCAACAAACGTAAATACTACATTTACATTGGCGTTATTAATTTTCAGCTCAAAATGAAATGCTTGGAGTTTGTAATGTAGGGCACTCTGAACGAGTTAAACTTTGATGCAGGAAAAATGTATTTCCCAGAAGCTGTACTGATTCTCTCGGATGCAGTGCAGTTAAAAATATATATCTCTGATGCTGTTCCTAAATTAATATTGTTTATGACCATCAGACGCTTTATGCTCCTTTTCTTTTTTCAATGGATGGAACAGAGGCATTTCATTATGTACTTTTCACTGATGAAACAACAGTGGCTCTGCAACAGTTTTCAACCATGTCAATTTATAAAAAGGGGAGATATGTATACATATATTTAGATATTTAGATCCTTAAATTAATATAATTATTAATTTCTTTAGATTCGTGAATCCATATTATATTCTCTGTTATAAAACGGATAATTCTGGTCCAGTAATCTGATTGGCTGACACCCTTCTGAAGCCGTGCCATATTCTCTGATACACGCACACCCCAGAAGTTTGACTTTTTACTGTGTGATAAGGACATTTTAAAGACTACTTCTTAGCGTAGATAAGAAAGCATAGATAAAAAAGCTTGGATTCTCATGTATCTGATACACGTATCTTTTTCTGCTGTCTTTGTTGTGCTCTTGAGGATCCTTGTGATATTTTGAGCTCTCGTTGAATGATAAGTGTAGCATAGTTTAAATCATTTTCATTCTTAGAAATTATGAAATGCTCGGTTAAAAGCAAGGGAGATTATGTCTTGTATAGTGGACATAAAAACAAGAGTTTGCCGCGGCGTTATTGGAAACCAAATTTTAACAACAAATCGCTGGTGTTATATCCTAGAAGACACAGACCAATGCCAGTGGGAGTACACCCGCAGCAAAAAGAAAATGCCTAACGAACTAGGGTTTAGACAGTTTTTCAGTGCTCGTACAATCGATGAAAATGTTAAAATAAACGTGCTAACAAAATAAACAAAAAACAAGTCATTTATTTCTTTATCATATTGGCTTGCTATATGTCCTATAGACGATATTGTCCTCTCTTTGCTAGTTAGTTACTTGTGGCTGTGTTTCTGCATTGCGTAGCAACGAGGGACTATATTCTCAGGCAGCGGAATGTAAACTGCTTAATTTTCATAAATTTTTTTAATTAAAATGTATTCTACATTTGGGACCGTTTTATAAAAGCAATAAGGCACTCGAGGCCTGTTCTATATCGTGGATATAGTCAAAGTTAAATGAGTTGCCGGCCCTCTGCATCGCGTTTGGCCTAACAACACCTTTTAACTGTGACTATATCCACTATATAGCACGGTCTCTCGTGCCTTATTACTTAAATAATTAGATTCTGAAAAGTAGGAGTTTGAATGTTTTGTGATATTTAGAAAGACCAACAAATTCAATATAGTGTCGATTATATTTAGTCAGTAATAATATCAGTAGCAGTTTGAAATTATTCGTTGTTATTAATAAATGACTTAGCTTCGAACATGTTGTGAAATTTAGAGATATAAAAAATGTAAATATACAGTAGTGTCCATAATATTTGCTATTTTAGTTTTTCAAAAAAATGTTTATTTGTTAAAAGAAAACTCATGGCAATAGCTGGATTTGAACACCCGACCTTAGCATTAGAAGTCAGTCACTTAAACCATCACACCACAGACATGCACCAAACAGTGAAACGGAAGTACACATATCAATGGAAACTCTTATACTACTGTTTGTGCAACAGTACCTGAATATAATTATATCGTTATTAATTTCTTTTGATAAGCGATTTCATATTATATTCCCTATTAATCAAATTCTAAAAGTATGCTTTGTTTACTCCGATAACGAATGTATTCACAGAAAAGGTTAAAACAATCAATTTTCACAAAGTTTAAACATATAGTAATATGGTCAGAAGGAGCACGTAAAAACGTTTCTGGAAATAACCACATGTAAGACTTTGATTTACAGCAATAGAATGGCTATAATTGAGTATTCTGCAAAATAATGGAACTTTTCTATTGACAGATTAAGTATTGAAATTCACTAGGAATGACAACGCCCAAGATCAAAGGGTAAAGAACTAATATGGAGCTGATATTTGGCTTAACCCGCTTGGCTGAGGTATCATTGGAGGTTATGTAGAGGTTATGTGCACTGCTTGGATAAGTACCTGTCAATTACCAAGTATCTGCATTGCATTTAATGTCAACATTAAATTTACAGTACCAAACTCCTAACTCTGACAACTCAGAGAGGGCTTAACTTTTGCTCTGAAGCAGCTCTTTTTACCCAGAAACCCTTATATTGTCAGTTAAAATGCTTTCACAGATTACTGATAGGCTAAATATTTCAACAAATAAAGTTTAATTGAGTCACTGAGTCTTTAACTAATCTAACAAATCTATTCTACTGCAGTCTACATTGTGCACTGTCCTTTCAAAACCTTTTTCAAGTTAACCAGAACTCATAAACAGGCAATCAGATATAAATTTAGAACCCGTAAATTCTAGCACTTTTCACATAAGCATGTAACTAATCTTTTATAGTTTTATTTATGACAGTTGATGATCTATTCATTTAAATTGGGTATCTGATGATTTTGATGTCAATGCAAATGCAGAAGTCTGTAAAGTATCGTGCTTTAATACTTGGTAAGTATTTTTAACGTGCTATGAAAAACCTTAGAACTATTAGTAAAACTTTTCTTGAAAACTAATACACATTGTTTGACAACCTATAAATAATTATATTTATAAATATTATAACAATCTTAAAACAAGAACCAAAAGTGTACCTGACGGCTCTGGAATTGGTTCAGAGAACAGAAAGAACTGATTTTTTTATTTGATGAAAAAGACATTTAAGTAATAATAATAATAATAATAATTGCTTACACTTATATAGCGCTTTTCTGGACACTCCACTCAAAGCGCTTTACAGGTAATGGGGTCTCCCCTCCACCACCACCAATGTGCAGCATCCACCTGGATGATAACATGATTCAGATATCCAGGCCTCAAAATCCTTGCTTTAAATAGAAGATTGTATTTAAAAAGCGTAGTAGTTAAAATTCTCAGATCAATTATAACTTCCGCTCCTTTTTTTATAGAATAGAATAGAATTTTTATTGCCACATGACCGAGGCCGTTGGAAATTTTTGTTGGTACAGCTTTGCTACAGACATTCGACATGTGACAAGAACATACAGAATATAAATATAGGATCAGAATGCACAATATACAATACAGATTATTAAAAAATGGGATGACAAGAGACAGAACACAATATAGAACATAAAAATTCACTCTATGTTCAAATATGCAAAGAAAAAAGTACAGCTGATGCCCTGCAATGTAAACACAGATAAATAGACAAATGTAAACACAGACAAATCAGTGCAATTTAAATGTGAAACATGTCATAAAGCACAATACTACGTTTTTGATGCTTGGGGGCACATTACTTGTTGAGCAACCTTGTTGAGCAGTCGGGAATAAGCTGTTCTTGAAACGTGAAGTTTTGGATGTCAGTGATCTGAAACGTCTACTTGAGGGGAGCAGCTGAAATAAGTTGTACGCTAGGTGAAATGGATCTGCGATAATCATGTTAGCATGAATGGTGGTACGTTGGGTGTACAAGGATTTAACTGAGGAGAGAGCAGTGCCAGTGATCTTAGAGGCTGTGGAGAAAACACTGGGGTGGTATAGGGCGGCAGCTGCCACCCTAAAAGAATGCCTTTCCACCCCACTCACCACTGCAGTTATACAGTCTGATGCTAATATGAAATATTTATATTATTATATTTTTAAATAATATTTTTCCGACAACACTTTGATTTTAAACCACCATAACACCTAATTCCAAACTCAGGCCCGCAGTAAAAAAAAATGGTTGCACCTACTACTCTTTCCTTCCTCCCACTGTGCACACTGTTTAAACTTGGTGATAGTGGACAGTGTGAAATCTGTACCTGAGGCTGGAAGTTTCTTTTCCTTGTTAGAGCGATTGTATGTATTTATGTTGGGCTCTTATTGGGTTCAAAACAAATGGTTGGAAGTACAAAAGGAAATGTTTTAAGGTGCACCAAGGGAACTCCAGTGGCTTAGTAACACACGATGGGCGTGCAAGCCCATCACACCCACTCTTGGCCAGCACACAGAACCAAACAGCAAAGAGTCTTATTGAGTTAAAGTATTACCTTGTCATTGATTGTATGATTGGTGAAATGAAAAGGCATTTCTCCAACTCAAATTGTGAAATCATGAAGGATATCCAGGCATTAAATCCATCAAGCAGCAGGTTTTTGAATGAGGAGGCTATTCTCTTATTGGCAAATGCATATGGAGCAAATGTTGAGGATCTCAAACATGAACTGCATCAAACTTGGAAATTATTGTATCGACAAATACAAAGTGTAAAAGACCATCCATCCAGTCTGATTTTTTCTTTGAGATGTTCTGGTTATGTTAAATAGTTGTGGTATTGCTGGTCAGCAGCGCAACATGTGAATGGAGTTTTTCAACTCTTAAGCTGGTGAAGAATCACTTGTGCTCTACCATGACTGAGAATAGATTAACAAGTAAAGCGGTTTTCAGCATTGAGTCTAAACATGCAGGAGCTCTGGATTTGGATGGGTTTGTGAGGTGATTTGCCGTATACCATGGCAATCGTCGCATTCTGCTCTTATAGTTGTGAAAAACCTGTTTAACCTTGCCATTGTGGTATTATTGCAACATGACATGATATTGCAAAATAAATTGTATTTAACATTAAATTCAGGACTTTGTTGTCTGCTTGGAGGATTTGTTTTCATTATTCTCTTGTGAATTTAAACGATTGACCAGTTTGTGACTTTTTTTGCTATTGCTTAATGATAATTGCACTGATGCTGGATGTGTCATTCTCTTGTGAAAACATAAGCTATTGACCTTTGGTGGGGGGTGGTCTATGTGACCAAAATCAAAACCTTGATAATAAGAATTTTTTTAAAAGCCAGTGATGTGTTTTGTGCTATCTTTCTGTATTAAGCATCAAAAACAACAATTTCGTTACTAAACAAGTTAAAAGTCTATTGATATTACCTTCTTACCCAACAAAATAATGAATCTGTCCTGCCACCTTTTTGCCACCCCATGTATAATTCTCTAGAACTGTCACTGTTCTAGAGGCCTTCGTAACAATGCGTTGAAGTCTTTTCCTTGTTAAGATGTCCGTGCTTCCGTACCACTCAGAGATAAAACACGTCAGTATGCTCTCTATAATGGCTGTGTAGAATTGGACAAGGAGGTTTTATCTGACTCCAATCTTCCTTAATTGACTATGGAAGTACAATCTCTGATGTGCCTTCATGATGAAATTATCTGTGTTGATGTGCCATTTTAGAGAGCTACAGATATAGGTGACCAGGAATTTAAATGAGTCGGTTATGGCTATTTGTTGACCACTGATGGAGATGGGGGATTTGAGATCCTGGGTGTGCCTGAAGTACACAATGACCTCAAAGGTTTTGGATGTGTTAAGTTGTAGGCCATTGTTAGCACACCAAGTGATAGCTGTACCTACTTCCAGCCGATATTGTGCTTCATTGTTTTCAGTAATGAGCCCGATGATGGTGGTGTCATCTACATATTTGAGAATTTTGACAGTACTGTGCTGTGATGTGAAGCTGTTTGTGAACAAGGAGAAGAAAAGCGGGGAGAGTACACAGCCTTGCGGTGCACCTGTGTTTATCAGAGGATGGGAGGTAAACATATTCACTTTGACTTGACAGCCAGTAGCACATGGCAGGGTTGATTCCCATATCTGTTTTTTGAAAAGTTTAAGAGGGTTAATAGTATTGAATGCAGAGCTGAAGTCTATGAACAGAATATGTGCATAGGTGCTTGGTGTCTCAAGGTGTTATAGTGTATAACAGAGGGCCAGGTTGATGGCATTTTCCACAGACCTATTGGTGTGGTAGGCAAATTGAAGTGGGTCCAGCCGTGAGGAAGTACAGGACTTATTAATAATAATAGTAATAATAATAAACTTTATTTTATATAGTGCCTTTAAAGGTGGCTTCTCAAAGCGCTTTACAGGATGACAACAACAATAAATAGGAAGAATACACTGTTATGCCCCAACGAGCTCCAGCACTGCTGCATTAGTTCCACCAATTGCCAATGCATATTCCGCACATGCTGGAGACTCAATGGGGCCATCCTCAACGAGTTCAGGCCAGGCCTATCAGGCCAATTAGGGAACCTCGCACAGTATTTAACGAATCATTCCTCAGGGCTCAGACATTGAGTTGCTAACTCTGTTTGAGTTTCTCAGTTTCAGGTTCTTAAAAGTATCAGTCTCCAGCTGTCAGTCTCTGCCTGATTCAGCTGTGCAGCTACTGCTTAAGCTTTTTCAGTCTCAGCTCTGTTGATCCTCTTCCGTGCTGCCACCAAATAAATTACCTTGATCGCCGCATATCTTGGCTCATCAACTAATTTTCACGAGCCCGTCTCAACACCTTGTCGGGCCCGGCGTAACATACACAATTACAATATATAGAGGAGACCATGGATAGTGGAACTAAGAAAAGCAGAGGGGTGAAGAATGGAACCAGTTAAGTAAAGGCTTTTCTTAAGAAGAGGGTTTTGAGTCTGGATTTGATGGAGTTTAGAGAAGGTGACTTTCTGATATCCTTGGGGAGAGAGTTCCAGAGCTTGGAGGCATAGCAGGAGAAGGCCCTGTCACCCATACAATGTAGACGGGCTTGGGTGACAGTAAGGAGAGCAGAAGTAGAAGAGCAAAGGTTGTGAGGTGGGGAGTAGGGTGATAATAGTTCAGACAGGTACTGAGGTGCCAAGCCATGTAGAGCCTTATAGGTGAGCGTGAGGATTTTAAAGTCTACACGGAATTTGACCGGAAGCCAGTGCAAGGACTCCAGAATAAGAGTAATGTGAACTAGAGCTGGTCAGAATTCTGGTTGCTGAATTTTAGACATACTGTAGTTTGTTCAGAGTAGATTTAGATACCGCACCGAGTAGAGCATTACAGTAGTCAATTCGAGAGAACACAAATGTGTTGATCAGCTTTTCAGCCACAGTTAATGATAACATAGGGCATAGTCTAGCGATAATTCTAAGGTGGAAAAAAAGATGTTTTGACACTATGTTGCACACGTGGGTCGAGATTGAAGCTCAAGTACAGAACCATCTACAGATAGGGTTACAGGTGGGCCAGGACAATACACTCAAATGTCTTTATAACCACAGATGTTAGGGCAATAGGTCTATAATCATTGAAACAACTTGGTTTAGGAGGACCTGGTACTGGAATTATAGTTGCCACTTTAAAGCATTGAGGCACTTTACATAAACTAAGAGAGTTGTTGAAAATAGCTGTATACACTGGAGCCAGCTAAGAGGCACAATGGCTGAGCACAGCAGGTCTTACATGGTCAGGGCCTGCAGCTTTCTTTTTGTTTAGTTAAAACAATTCTCACATCTTCCTCTGTGATAAGGAACGGGGGTGAGAGGGGGGGAGTCGGCAGCCAGGGAGGTGGTGATGTGTTTATTGAAGCATGTATAAAACTCATTAAGCTTGTTTGGGAGCTTTCAGTTGTCTTCTTGTAGGGATATTGTAGGTTTTTTGTAGTTTGTCAATTTCTGAATATATTCTAAATTGTAAGAGTAAGAATATAAGAATATTATTAAGAATACTAATATAAGAATATATTATTATATTAATTGATATTTTAAGGCAACTTTAATTAAAAAGAATAGATATTTGCAGCATTCTGGACTGCACAAAGTGTCAGAATAGTTTAAGTGCTATGAAAGCAATATGTACGATACCTGCAATCTCCCTCTTTATATTTTTCATCATAATCCATTCAACTCTGTATCCTTTGTTGTAATTCCCACTGAATCTATGCTATGGGTATACATTACACATTGTCATAGTAATGGATTCCTGTTTATTTTGTAACAGATTTTATATTTCTTCACAATACAAAAGCTGGCTGTGACTGGGATTCCTCATGTAAAATTGAGATCTGTCAGCCAGGGTTGTCTCAGCTCTCAGTTAATCCTGCAATTTTCCAACCTGTAGTAGTGTTGTGGTGATGTCTGTTAATTAGGTCATGACTCTTCTCCAATGAAAACTAGTCCTACTGTACATGACTGGAGAGAATTTAAAGTGAAATAAATGAATAGCTAACTATAGAACGGATAACTTGATTCGTTCAATAGGGTCTAAGGGATCTATCTGCCATTTCTCATTCTCCTTGTGTGGGTACTGTGTGTACAAGAGTTAAATGTAACATATTGGGTGATTCCAAATTTTGTGGATATCTAATAAAGATTAATTGGAGCCTCTAAACTTTAAAAAAACACAGTTCTCTTTTCTGACATATAACCAAGATACAATTTCATAAAACAACAAGAAACTGATTAAAGGAAGCTCTTCAGCACCTCCCAGTCTTCAGTCAGTGCTTATGGAATTTAGAGAATGGTTCTGAAAATATCAGCAGTGTTTATAAAAAAGAAGAGTGAGAAACTTCAGATGGACGTGACAAAAGCACTCTGTGTCGCAAAGGGTAAAAAAATCTCGAAAATTTCTGTCAACCTCTTTGGCAGGGAACCTGGAGATGATCAAAAAGTGCTATGTAGGATCTAGCATCTTTGATGGTTTGCCAGATGCCTAATTCAATTATCAGAAAAAAAGTCTCAAGGTGTATTTGTCTGAAAGCACTAAATTTAAACAAATATTGAATACTTAGTATGTTTTTAATCTTCATACAGAATAAGAATTTTTATTAACCTTTTTTTGAGGTGATTAGTACAATTATACTTTCAGTAACCATTTTCTCTTTTTTCATAATTAACTGTACATCTTGTTTTCTTACAAAATATAGAAATAACATAAAATCACAAGATGAATTTGGATTGCTGGTTCCATGCTTTCTAGATAGTTCGTGTTTGTAGTTTATTACTCCCATAGTGATGATAAGACGTTTGTCAAAAGAAGTATGGAAAGATTTTCGTGTTCATCAGTCTCTCTTAAACTCACCAGCTTCAGTCATGTAAAAAACATTTATTCACAAAACAATGGCATCAAATGTCTGTACAGAGGATACAACAAATTTGTATTTCTGTACTTGTTTCATTGTCATAGAGACCTTTAAGAACATTCATGATGAACTACCTTTCCTTCAGCAAACATGTTCCAAAAAACAGAAAATGTTATTCATATACTGTATGCAAAAGGGAACTGATTTTTTTGTTGAATTCAATTGACATCTTCTATAAGAAATGTTCCATTATTTATCAAATTAATAATAATAATAACAATAACAATTATTATTCCTCAAACTTATATAGCACTTTTCTTGACACTCCACTCAAAGAGCTTTACAGGTAATGGGGACTCCCCTCCACCACTATCAATGTGAAGCACCCACCTAGATGGTGCAACAGCAGCCACAGTTCCCACAGTACGCTCATGACACTATCACAACTAACAGTGGGGACGACAACAGAGTGATGATGCCAATTCATAGATGGGGATTATTAAGAGGCAATGACTGGTAAAGGTCAATAAAAAATATGGCTAAGACATTAGGCTAACACCCCTACTCTTTTCGAGAAATGCCTTGGGATTTTTAATAACCACAGAGAGTCAGGACCTTTTACAACTCATCTGAAGGACAGCCCCTTTTCTACAGTACTGTATATTGTCCCCATTACTATACTGGGGCATTAGGACCCTAACAGACCAAAGGATGAATGTACCCTACTGGACCCACTAACACCTCTTCCAGCAACAACCTTAGGTTTTCTCAGGAGTTTTTTCCATCCAGGTACTGACCAAGCTCACCTGTTGGCTTCAGTGGGTTGTCAATTGTGAGTTGCAGTGTGATTACAGCTGCTGGCAGAGAAGGAGACCTCTTGGCCCATATAGGGATCAAACGTGCGACGTTGGTGTTATTACCACCACGCTCTAACCAATTGAGCTAATTGGTCTCATATATGATGACGATTCAGAAATTAATGTGTTTTGGGATTTTCTAAAATGACAATGACAAAAGATCAATTTTTGAAAACAGATTTTCAAATTATTTGCATTCCTGAAACTACAAATGCAAATAAATAAAAAAAAACATTGCCTCAGCATTGTACAGCATTGATGAAGACACCAAATGCATAAGGGAGTAACAATAATGTTTTTCTTAATGGTATATATCTCTTTTGGATTTTAGCTCCTGACAGACAAAGTGTGCAGTTGTGGTACTGCACAGTGGCATACCACTTTCATGGCAGATTGTGTTATGAAGCCAGTAATTACTTTTGCTAAATCAAATCTGAAGTACAAAATGATGTAATGAAATGCTGAAATAGATTAGGTTTTATGTTTTGTGCTGCTTTTCTGTTGTTTTTGTTTGCTGGTTTGAGTCAGTTTTGTTTTACATTTGCATTCACTTTTCTCTGGCAGGAGCTATTCAATAATTACTAACACAGAGCTACTGTAGGTAACTTTGGCCCCACACATTTGTTTGTTTTCATTGCGTTTATCAGATTTCAATGTTTGATTCAACTAATTAGGGAATTTATAAGGAATCAAACTGGCTGTTTTTTTTCTGGGATTTATATGACAATTGATAGGAGCCAATAGAATCTGCACACCACAACCTGAACAGCCTACTACTTCAACGTATACTACTGCTACCATTACTTCTGATGCACCTGCTGTTACTACTAAGTGATTTTCTTTCGAAGCTGCTAAACTATGAACAGCATCAAAATGTATTTTTAGAAAAATGTTTCATTTTACAAAGGTCTTTTAGAAGTGTCTTATTTTAACACACCTGGATATAATATACAAGAGTTAGCTTTGTTTTGTTTGTAGCCTAAACTGGAAAAGCACATATATTGAATACAAATATATTATATTGTCACATAGTTTTCAAAACGTGAAAACAGTTTATAACAAGAATCATCAGTATAGTTTATGAGAAAGGAATTACTGGGGGAAACTAGAGTTAGCTTTTTTGATAACAGCATTGTCTCAGTTTAGTGCTTAATTTAATCAGTCTAATAACAATAAGCCAGATGTAGCACTTGCGGCCACAAATTTTTATTAGATCATAAAACACATCCTACAGCTGTAGTGTGATTTAGTGTGAAGTGCTGGCCAAATTCTGTACCATCCAGCTGAAGATCCACTAAGCCAAAGAGCAGTGACTCTAGCAAGGATATGCTAGGCAGGACACACTTGCAAAAAACATGTGACAGGTTACATTCACATGTAACATTTCAGATTATCTACAGATGCAGCCATTCAAAACGAGTGAGGTACACCACGGTACAATGCGGTGGGCGTGTTGCATCAAAACGCGGTATGACGCAGTGTAAAGGGTCATATGACATCATAACTGAATGTATCCGGAATCACCTTGTAAAACCGCCAGGAGGAGCCAATAAAGCTTAACCTCTCATGTACAGCATTTGAGCTTTTAAATTTAAACTGTGTATTACAGCATGTTAATCTCAGTCATTAAAAAGTTGGTATATGTTATGAAAACAAGATTGCTCAGTTGGGCAAAAGAACACAACCTACCTTTATCATAAATATTTTAAGTATGCAGAAATATTTTATGAATCAAAGCCTTTACCGAAGATATCACTAATAGTATTAATAATGAATGACCTTGGACAAGCTGTAAACTCAAAGTATTACGCTGGTCCACATTCTTTCTAACCATCATTTTAAATGAAAATACTTTATTTTTTCATTGACAAAAAGTAAAACCACAGCATTTCGTTGATCTAACTAACAAGGATGGGACATTAGCTAGCCAATATGATAAAGGAATAACTTACTTTTTTGTTTATTTCTTTAGCACATTTATTTGAACATTTCCATCGATTGTACAAGCACTGAAAAACTGTCCAATCCCTAGTTTGTCGGGCATTTTCTTTTACTACAACAGACATAAAAACTCCCTTGCTTTTAACAGAGCATGTTTTAACAGTGCCCTGCCTCCGGGCACTTTTCCTGTCCATGGTGGAGGGTGGACTGTCTTTGATTAGAAGGTTAGCCTATTCTACTCTGAGAATGTAGAGGTGGTGGAAAGTGCCCGCGGTCATTTAATTAGTATTACAATTCACACTGATTCCCTTGCAAAGATATAGACATAAGAATATTCGTGCGTGGTCAAAAAATGGCATTAAGCACTTACAATTAATATGGTCAGTAACAGTAAACTGTAACATGCTGTAACAAGATCAGCTAAACTGGAAAGAAAATGCTTTCAGATAAAATGTTTCAGGTGTGAAGAACATAGATTCCCAATGCAATTTCAACCAAACCTGTTCCCACACACCCTGCCCCCACTGCCATTAGAATATACACAAAGCACTGAAATCTTTCGAGCTGGTGTTTCCGTCAACACCTTCCAGCAGCACTCCTGTGCCCAGACGAGAGAGAGACACAAGACAAGCCCGCCAAGATCGCAAGTGAGCCAGAGCGCGAGCCCGAGAGAGAGAGAGAGAGAGCGAGAGAGCGAGAGAGAGTAACACCAAGGGGTGCGGAACCAGGGAACTATTTACATGGAAAACGTGCAATCTCCCCAGACTGTACACCCATTTCACTGTTACCTGGATACCTCTTTATTTAGAACTCACTCTCCCCCCCTGCCTGTCTGACTTTTTTTTTAACCCTTCTGTGCCCGGATTGCAGCGGGTAAGATATTTTTCCAAGAAAAAAAGAGAAATAAAAAAAGAGAAATTTCACCAGAGCCTCTTCTCTTCTTGTGTCTAATTTTTAGTTTAGAAGGATTCAAGCAGGATTTTAGATGAAAGGCAGTGACCTCAATCAAGCCCAAATTATAATTGAACCCATTAAGAACCTACATTACATTTTAGCATTTCATTCTGAGCAGAAGACCCTCACACCTGAAGAAGGCTTGAGTTTTCTCTCTTCTCTTTAAAGCATGTATACAATGCTGTAATACAGTTTAAAATAATTAAAAGTTTAAACAGTATCAACTAAACTCCATTAATATAAGTATCGAGTGGTATTAAATAAATACAGCTTTTTATTATAGATTACACTTTTCTAAAATGTATTTAAAAAATAAAAACGATTACAATCTAATCTTTCTACGTTTGATCCCAAAATCCCAAGAAAAATAAATCTTAACGGGGAGAAGGCTATGCTGAAAGTTTATTAAGATACTTAGAAGACAAAGATAATGATTTACGTTGCATTTGTCTGATTGTGAATCAAAAAATACATTTAATTAAACACGCGTTTACGATTTAAATCAAAATGGGGGTAACGGGGACTCTCTCTCTCTCTTATTATCAATGCTAGTTCAATTGTTGTTCTTCTCAGATACTGTAGTTGGGCATTCAGGTAGATTGCCAGGTGAAATAAAAACAGGTTTCGATAGTTAATAACCACTTTTTATGTGCGAAACACTGGTGATTTTTCTTCCTCCTCATCAGCTTAGAAATATGTGTATGCTTTAAGGTTTTTACTTCTTAATTAAATGTTTAAAATACACGTTTCGAATAGAAAAAAGCATCTTCTGTTGTCTTTCTGGTATGTAGAATAGATCAGCAGGTCTTTCTTTCCCAGTCAGAGGGGTGTCAGACGGTGTCAGCCAATCACCATTCTGAAGCCGTACCATAATCTCTGGTATAGGGACACCCCAGAATTCTGTCGCATAGTTTAATTCATTTTCATTTTAGGAAATTATGAAACGCTCAGTTAAAAGCAAGGGAGATTGTCCGTTATAGTGGACATAAAAACAAGAGTTTACTGCGGCGTTATTGGAAACTGTGGAAGAAAAGTCTTCACTAACCCACCTGTTCCTGCTGGGACTCTAACTCGGGCTTAGTGGGACTCTAACCCACCTACAATATTCAGAGTCTACCTGACCACACAATAAAACTCGGGTCACGTACCCTGTTGAATTGGGAAAATCCCTTCTACGTTCAAGCGACAACAGCAACCACTCAGGGAATTTCAAAAGGCTCCCTTACCTCTTATGGTGTGCACTGTGGTCTGTTGTCGCTCACTCGTTAGGAAAAATTCCTTCTCCACTGGGGTTTGTGACCCTGCTCGCAGTGCCAAGAAATTGTCGAAGAAAAGTCTTCACTCAGGTTAGGTGTGGTCAAGCAGAGTCCCTTTATACATGCGCATGGGGAGGATATAATCATGCAGACCTGAGAGCAGCCTTTCATACAGATCTGTGAGTAACCTCTCCACCGAGATGATAAATGCAAATTCACACAGGAAAGCTCATTCTAAGTTTCCATATTAGGAGTTGTTTTTCTCTCTACAAACATTTCTTTGTAATTGACCAAGAAGCAGTTCTACCTTGCATATAGACAAAAGGAAGTATATAAATAAAAGGTGTGAAATGAGCTAGACATTCTGCAGTTGTACCATTAATATAAAAAAGTCAAATAATATGCTTACAATTGTTCTTTCATATTGTTGCTGGGTAAAAAGCATTTTTCAAAGCCAACTAGTCACTATCTTATACACTTGAAAAAAAAGATAAATGCTAAAATTCTTCCTCATTCCCCCCTTTTGTCCTTTTAAGGACAACTACACTCTTTTACACTTCTATAACACACATTTCCAAAAATGCTTTATCTTCATCTTCACTTTCATAAGGTTGCAGCAGAGTTGGAGATATTCGGACAGGCTTAAGATTAGTTACTTTGATAAGACATAGTGAGCATAGTTTCTTTAAGCACAGAACTAACAATAATGATAACCAAAATCACAAACCCATAGAAAATATACTGCACTAGGGTAGCACCCCAGGGTCCAAATAAATTCTTCATCCAACAACAAATTCCCAAATCATCAGGATTATAGTTAAGATATTTCTTCTCAGCCAGGTTGTTGATATGTTCAGAATCATCTAGAATATAGGTGCAACATTCAGAGCCTATCACAGCACACATACCGCCTGGGCAGCCAAAAGGTAGTCCAGTGCCATATGATTCTGCATTGCAACAGTCCTCAGTGCCACCAATTCCACATTTATTGATTGAAGACCTTTGATTCTTTTAAGCTAGTTAGCATAAAGGTCTTATTGTCACCAGGACCATATCAAAATGTGACTTCTCTACTTGTTATTGAGGCATCCTCTTTCTCACTCATTACATTCTTCGTGAAATTAAATCGACAGATGGATTTTCCTTAAAATATTGTGCCTTTAGTTCTTACAGCACAGGTAGACTGGAGCCCAGCATAATCTTAGGGGGTTTAAAGGATAGGTCAACAGGTGGGTATTAACTCTTAGAAAAATCTTCACATTGTCCCCCTGCTTCAGCTGTGCCGTTTTGCAGAACAATTCTAACTGAAATTTATCTTTGTTCCGTTCCTGCCAAACATCCTATTATGAACAAACAAACCACAATATCATTTGCATCTAGGAGAATCACTCCCAAGGGTAACCCCCCAACAGCAATTTTTTGGGGGCATCGCTGTGCAAACCCAACACGAACTCTGATTCTCTCTGCTCGCATACAAATGTGACAGAGCTAAAAATGTATTTATGCCGTTCACTCCCTTATCATGGGTGTGCTCATCAATTCGCAGTTTCTTTTCAGTCTGTACTTAATTCACGTTCGTCCCATCATCTTCTTCTGGGCCTCTACTCCGGGCCTGCGATGTTCCGGGTGGCACGGGACTGGTGTCATCTGCTTCAGGGCCTCCTGATCTGGCCAGTGGTGGTTCCCAGGTCAGGGAACAGTTTAATGTGCTATTATTTGCATTCCTGGTACAGGCCTTCCCACCTAGGTTGCAGTGTGTTCTTTCTTCGGTGATCCTTGATGTAGACAAAATCACCCGGCTGAAAGGAGTGACAGTCTTCGGTTGTTGGTTCAGCCTGCGCTGTTTGCACCTGCGAATTAAAAGCCTTGACAGCTCGAATTAGACCAATGCAAAAGGACAATATTGCATCATCCATTTGATGAATATCCATTTCCTTCAATGTTAAGGGAGGAGATACCGGCAGCCTCATAGGCCTGCCCATCAGGACCTCACGTGGCGAGAGTCCAGTTCTTCTGTTGGTGCATGACCACATGTCCATCAATGCAATGGGCAGCGCATCAGGCCATTTAAAGCCAGTTTGTTTGCAAATTTTAGCTAATTTGTTTTTCAGGATTCCATTTTGCCTCTCCACTGCTCCTGCAGACTGAGGGTGATATGTGCAGTGTAGTTGCTGTGTTATTTGTAAGGCCTTACACATTTCTTTCATGATTTGTCTAGTGAGATGAGTTCCTCAGTCTCTAGAAATCATCACTGGGTTCCCAAATCTACACACCACATCTCTCATTAAATGTTTTACAACACTAGTGGTATCAGCTTTTCTGCAAGGGTAGGCCTCAGCCCATTAAAAAAAAAAAACATATCCACAATCACTAACACGTATTCGTACCCACAACACTTCGGCATCTGTACAAAATCAATATGTATACAGTATGTACAAAAGGTCACCATGGTGGAGGGTGTGCAGAGGTAGCAACTTTTGGACCCTTTCCAGGGTTATGCTGCTGACAAATTACACATTGTTTTCTCAGCTGTTCTGCTACACTGGTGAATCCAGGGGCAACCCATTGAGTTTGCACTGTCTGACACATCCCCCTTTTCCCCGTATGGCCCACACTGTGCGCCTGGCGGGCAAACCATGGGAGTAGGGAACGGGGTGCCACCACGCAGCCGTTGTGGGAGACCCACAGTCCCTTAGCAGTATTATAACAGCAACCAGAGCCCACCCAAGACTCCTGTTCCCTCTCATTCAACAAGGGTTGTCTCTTTACATGACTCACAACAAAGGCAGACAGGTTAATTAAAGGAAGTTGGCAGTGAGTCTCAAAGTCAGTCTACCCTGTCTAAACAGCCATCCTACAGTATATGTTGCTGCAAAAAAAAACAACTGCTCACAGCAGTCAGACACAGAGAGCATCTGAGAGCATCCTAGCAAAGAGAAGCCTAGCACATTAAAATCTCATCTAGAGCTATGGGGCTTGATGGTCATGTCCTCAAAGAGCTCTAATTTTTTAACTGAACCAAATACTGATCAAGTCAGTCATTAAGGAAATTATTTTCATTCACACAGCCTCATTAAAGCCACCTTCATCATTTGGGTCATGTATTGGCCAATCTGCCTCCTCGTTTTTTTTTGAGGATGTTGTAAACCTTTAGGACCAATATAATCTAGCAACAAGGTTATGTCACTGTAATTAGGCTGATGACAATCAATAACAAGGCTTAACTTTCTTTTAAATTCTTTACAATCATCAGGCAATTTAGGAAAAGACTTGAGTAATGCAAATAATTCACTAGGAGACCAAGGTCAATGTACATATGCTGGAGTTCCTTCTGGACCTGGAAAAGCACACACTGGCATTTAACAAACAAAGCCACTTGCCCCTGAAAACCCAGAACCCAGTGGGTGTTCTCTCACTGCACCAGGTACTGGTCCTCTGTCTGATTGTGCAGGTGGAAGTTGCTGCAATTGTTGAATTTGACATTGCCCCGTTTGTGAGCGCATGTTTGCAGATGGAGGACCAATTACAACTCCCCATTTGCCAACAGAATAGGCTGGTGGAGGTGCACTGGGAGAAGCCTGTGGAGGTGGATGATATGGTTTATAATAGTGAGGGTTCCAGTCATCATGATCATGCTCAGAGGAAAAAGGCTCTGGCTCCAGACCGCTTTCTAATTTCGGTGGAGACTTTCTTTCTAGTACGCATGGCCATGACTTTAGCTGCAGCTTGCTGTTCTTTATTTTCAAGACTAGCCTTTTTTGAAGCTTCCATCATTTCTGTGATTCCTCTTTCCATGTCATATAAGCCTTCCAATTCACTTTCTTTTTTTTCTTCTTCTTCTCTTCTAACTTTCCCCCTAAACTTTCTATTTTATCCCTGTCATATATCCCATCTTCAGGAAACCTCTTTTTCCTAATTCCACTTTCCCCTGTCCATTCTGACCACTTACGAAGATCCTTCATAGTTATGGGCCCCTAATTAACATATATAAATCATGTGCAAGTTCCCTTTTGAGGTACTGGCACATTTTGAGAGCTCTGATTATTTCCCATATTTACTAAGAAACGACCTATATTATTTAAACAGCAGAGGTTTAGTGATCCAAATACATTTGTCTCCTACACAAATGTTAATAAGTTCCTTATAAGTAATACACATAGTTCAAAATATAATTCTGCAGTTTTCTTCTCTATTTTTTTATATATATATATACTGAAGAAAGATGTGAAGACGGGGGTTTGAATTTAATCCTTTCTGTAGGGGGTTTAGACTTCTAAGTCACAAGCTGGGGTTTATGGCAGGAAAGGGGGGTTAACTGATAAGGATTGCAGATGCAAGCTAGGAACCCCCCTGGGTGTAATGTTAAACTGACCATTTGTCCAGAACATCGTAAACTGGCCAAATACCATGAACCCCCCTCTTTACCATCAGACGGGGTGACATCAGAAACGGAGAAGAAAACACTATATAACCCAAAAGTTTGTAACAGTACGGGGAACAATACTTCGGTTTTGTTGTTTCTTGCGGGAAACAAGACTTCGGCTTTATTGTTCCTTGCATGCAATAAACTCATCTGTTTTACTTCATCTCGGGATCAAGAACCTTATTTCTTCTGTTACAACAAATTTGGCGTAGTCGGCGGATGCTCCAGAAGGCGCAGAACTTCCCATCGGCAGGAGAGACGGTCAGCGCACACATAACTAAGAGGTAAGGACTCCTCTTTTATTTAAAAGTCCCGACTCTCTCTGACCGATTGGGAAATCTCTGCTCCCTGCGAGAATCGCCCGAGATGACGGAGTAAACGTGAGTTTCTGAATTTCTCTGGCCCGGGGAAGACACCGGTGTATGTAATGGGTTGTTTGCTGTAAACCCAGAATTTGGTCTGGCAGGGGTTCCGCGGTATTGTGTACAGGCGTTCGAAGCTGGTATATGCCTTAATTGCGCGTGGAGTTTTTGAACGGGTTTTGGACCCTTACCGTGAAGTTCAGGACTGGTGTGGGCCTTAATTGCGCCCGGAGCTCTGAAGGTCAGAACTGGTTTGGGCCTTAATTGCGCCCGGAGTTCTGAGGCTCAGGATCGGTGTGGGCCTTAATTGCGCCCGGGGTTCTAGAGCAAGTGGTGCATTAAATGCACGTAGTTCAGGACTGGTGTGGGCCTTAATTGCGCCCGGAGTTCTGAAGGTCAGAACTGGTGTGGGCCTTAATTGCGCCCGGAGTTCTGTGGCTCGGGATCGGTGTGGGCCTTAATTGCGCCCAGGGTTCTGGAGCTGAGTGGTGCATTAAATGCACGTATAATCCAGGATTGGTGTGGGCCTTAATTGCGCCCGGGGTCCTGAGATTAGCTACGACTTGATCGTGCACAGATTGGCGTGGCGTGGTTTTTTGTTTTAAAGGAAACAGGAGTAGAAGAGATATATATGTATGTATGTTTTTGGTGTTTTCCTTGTTTGTGAAATACATATACACACGCACGACACTAACATAAACACACCTCATAATAAAAGAGCAAAGCATTAAGTAGCAGGATTTAAAGGACGTTGAGACCCGAGAATCGCCCTGATTGAGCTCAGTGCGTAAGTCCACCCCGGGGCAAAAGCAGCGATGCTGGCGTTCTGGGGATGGTGAATTACTGATCAAGAAAGGGGGTTTTCGAGGTCTTGTTTCTTACCTGTGAACAGTGCGGTGTAAGTCCTCTCTAAAGTCTCGGAGAGGCATTTAGATCTGGAGGTAACAGACGCCCTTAGCTGAATGAGTGCAGTAATGCACAGGTTTTTCCAAGTGAAAACATCCCCCTACTGAATGAGCTGTTACCTCACACACGACAAAAGTAAATCTTAAAGAAACCAAACATGTGTGCTAATTGGGTGTTTGAGAAAGTGGTGGAAGTATCTGATTACATATCGGAAAAGTGTAAATTGACTGAAAGGGAAGAGAAATATAGGAAGAAGCTGAGTCTGTCAGAAGGAGTCTGGGGCGAAGATGCCTGTAAAAAAGCGTATGAACATTGGAACAAAAACAAAGATTTAGCTGCAGCCCTGGTGATCGGCCGACACCTGAGGTGGCAGATTAGCATGAAGGAGAAATCAGAATGGGATAAAAAAGAGAAGGAGTTCACAGAAAAAATAAAAGCGTTAAATGAGAGGAAAGATAATTTATTTGCGGCAAAAGAGGTACTAGAAAAAAAGCTAAAAGAAGCAGTACAGGAGAATGAGAAACTAAAGAAGGAATTAACCACACTGCACTGGTTAATGTGCTACAGCCGGCGACTAAGTTATATCCTGATCTCCCACAGGGGAACAAACAGGCAGGAAACGAAAATAATTGGGATCGATTCCCACAGTGGCCATATGGAGATGGGGGGTCTGATTGGGATAACACTTGGTATGAGTGTGATAAAGACGGATCAGGGTCTCCCCTGTTAGAGGGAGGGCACCCGCAGGTCTGTACTCTCCCTCGAAGTGGGAAAGGACTTGATGTAGCAGGGGCTGGCGCCGTTGATGACAGCGCCACTCTAACTCCGTCTCGCACCCCGCCGAGGGGGTCCGTTCTCGCACCTACCTTCCCTGAACCCCCAATACGATCAAATCCAAAACCGGAGGATATTGACCGGTGGGCTAGAGAAGTACCGCACCCAAAATTAGGGATGCAGCGAACCTGGAGTGCGCTTCAGGAATTAAAAGATACTTATGGTATCTCCCCCCTGACTGCCGCTATGATCCTCAGAAGGACAGGGGAAAAGCGTGTCGGAGAACTTAAACAATTGTGTGAGGATAACGGCAGGGGAGGGCGATGGGAATGGGTTTGGCGATGGCTTAAACAAAATTATCCACCAAAGACAGATTGGAAAAAGATATCTGCGTGTCAGCAAAAAGAAAGCGAGGATGTGGCTGACTTAACTGACCGCTTCGTCACACTCTGGCTGGAATGCTCAGGACTAAGTGACGAAGATGATGTGAATAGCGACGCCTCTGCTGTGATTAAACAAATTTATTTGGGCGGTCTTAAGCCTGATATAGCCAAAGCCCTTCAGTTAAAAGAGCCCGAAATAGGGCAAGATACGACTAAACAATTTGAGGAAATAGTTTGAATGGCATGGCAAATCTAGAGAAATATGTATGCTAAGGTGCGGGCAATACAAACAGGGTGGACACCCCCCATACTGAAGGGTGGAGCTGGCCCTGACACCCGACTAAATCCAAAAGGCGAAATTACAACTCGGTGCCATTATTGTAAAAATTTCAGACATTGGCAAAAGAATTGCAAAAAGCGATTAGCCAGTGAGGGCAGGATTGGAAGATACCGAGATCCCCCTTTCAATCCCTCGAATCGAGAGGGGCAAAAAAACCTGTTGTCACAATTACAGGATTTGAGCGAAGCAGACAAACGCGCTATCAGGGAGCTTTTAAACTAGGACTCCCCCTAGTGGCCTCCCTACGCCTATCTCAGGAACTGAGTGAAAAAGAGCTCAAATTACAATGCATGATTAATGGGATTCAAATGTCACTTTTATGGGACACTGGGGCTCAATTATCTTGTTTATCTGAACAGTCAGCCAAACGGTGTGGTGTCATGTTCACAGGGAGGGAGCTGGAGGCCACTGGTGTAGGGGGTAATCGAATAACACTCAGAGAAACTCAAAAACTCAAGATTAGACTAGGAGATGGGGAGGTAACATTTAATGCTGTCATGTGGGTAGGATCTACCCCAGATCTGTTGGGATGGGATGCTCTGAAATACCTACAAGGGGTTACATTAACCGTACATGAGGAGAGGGTGGAGGTAAACATCTGGTCCCTCCAAAAAGACGAACTAAAAGGGCATTCAATTTGGACTATGGATAAGGACGAATGCGGGCTTCTGGATATGGAACCCGCCACATTTACTGGGAAATCCCCGCCATACACAAAGCCATATAAAATCAACAAAGAGGCGGAGGAAGGGGTTCGACCAGTAATACAAAAACTATTGACTCAAGGCATTGTACGAAAAACACATAGTACAAGCAACAGTCCAATATGGCCCGTAAAGAAAGCCAGCGGAGCATGGCGATTCACAGTTGATTACTCAAAAGCTAATCAACACATCAACCGTCTCACCCCCTTGGTAGCAGACCCCTCTGCTATTTTTCAACTACTGACCCCTGAGCACCAGGTGTTTTCAGTAATTGACATGGCTAATGGGTTCTGGTCTGTTCCTCTACACCCAGAGGTACAAGATTGGTTCGCTTTTGTTGTAGATGGAGAACAATATACTTGGACCAGGTTACCACAGGGGTTTCATAACAGCCCCACCGTGTATCACATGGCACTTCGGAGGCATCTCCGGAAGCTGCCTCAAGTGTCCTCCGTCGTTATCCAATATGTGGATGATATTTTAATCGCGTCTCCTGACGAGGAAACCCACAAGAAGGACCTCCAAATTATTCTCAACCATTTGGTTAAAAAAGGACACAAGGCTAGTTATAGCAAAGCACAGTTATGTCTAGACACCGTAATTTACTTGGGACAAAAGATTAGTCAGGGAAAAAGGGAATTGACAGAAGATCAGGCCCAGGCAATCCGAACACACCCTAGTCCCAATACGGTGAGAGAGCTCCGATCATTTCTGGGTCTGTGCAATTTCAATAGAAATTGGGTTGATGCTTTTTCTGAACGGGCCAAACCACTTACAGACCTATTAAAGGGGGGAGGGAGGTCCCTTGATCCTATTGCTTGGAGTCCTGAAGCTGAACATGCTTTTAATGATTTAAAACAAGCTCTGTTACAGGCTCCTGCATTGGGGTTTCCTCAGACAGATCAACCATTCTACCTCTACGTAAGTGAAAAGAATGGATTTTGGACAGCTGTACTAACACAGGAACATGGGGGTAGGTACCGCCCGGTAGGGTATTACTCTGGATCCTTGGACGAGGTAGCCAGGGGCTGGGGTCCATGTCTACGAGCCGTTCAGGCCGTCTGTCTAGCAGTACAGGCAGTCAATAACATAGTGCTAGATCAACAACTGATTGTTCGATGCCCACATGCGGTACACACCCTCATGTCCCTGAATCGGGTCAGTCAGGTTAATGCGATACGATGGAGCAAGTGGCAGGTCTTGTTAGAGGCTCCAAATATTACCATTGAACGTGAAGGAGCTCTAAATCCAGCCACATTGTTACCTGACCCATCAGAAGCCTATATGTTAGAACACAGCTGTGATGTTTGGGCAATGGGTGAAGATGAGGGCATCAAAATAGCCGAGCAACCACTAAGAAATGAAGACCTCATCCTCTTCACTGATGGAACTTCATTCATAAATTCTAGTGGGGAGAGGAAAGCGGGTTGGGCTGTGACTACAGAACATGATATCCAATGTGGGGGAAGATTTGAGGTACCCACGTCAGCACAGCGAGCTGAACTGAAAGCTTTGGTGGAAGCCTGTAAATTAGCAAAAGGCAAGACTACCACAATATACACAGACTCACGATACGCATTTGGAGTATGCCATGACTTTGGAAGGTTAAGGAGTAATAGGGATTTTTTAACCTCTGCTGGCACTCCGGTAAAGAATGCAGATCTGGTGCCTGAGCTGCTTGCGGCTCTCCAACTCCCAAAGCAGGAAGCTGTAGTCAAATGTAAGGGCCACAGCAGAGAGGACACTCCCGAGGCCAGGGGCAATAAGCTGGCAGACTGGACAGCACGTCAAGCTGCCCTGGGGCAATGGGAGGAGTGGGCTATAGAAAAACCTCTTCAGATTATTTCAGTTTGCACAGTGAACATACAGGCACTCCGGACGGAACAGCTCAGCGAGCTCCAGACCCAGGCCCCAAGGATTGAGAAATGGACCTGGATGGAACGCAATGTGGGGCTGCAGAAGGATGGGACCTGGAGGTGCCAGCATACAGGCAGACCCGCCTGTCCCAAGCAACTAATGCCCTACCTGGCACAGCAAATACACTCCACAGGGCACCCAGTATTGCAAGTTGCTGACAGAGGCCACCCAAGGAGCCCGCGAGCAGGTCCTGGAGGCGTGGGGACCACCACCTGAAGGAGGGCACGACCTCATCCCAGGAGAGTGGGTGTGGATCAGGAAATTTCCTTCACAGGTTCTCCAGCCCAGGTGGGACGGACCCTACCAGATCCTCTTGACAACCGAGTCTGCGGTTCGAGTGGAAGGAAAAGATCGCTAGATCCACGCGTCACACTGCCGACGAGCCTCATCCCCATTTACAGACTCAGAATGAAATCATTTCTGTCAATAACGATAATTGTTGCTGTAGGACTATGTTCCGCAGGGATTAATGATCATCTCTCCCACAAAGGAGAACATGGAATTAATTCCTTTTTAGGCCTATCATATCTGACAGCTAAGAAAACCAACCAAAGTGCCTGCTGGGTGTGTGCCGCATTACCCAAATATGTACAGGGAGGACTTCCTATGGGGGCCATTCCTTGGCGTCTCGAGGAAGTCATAGGCATGATCATTTGGAGGGATAATTTAGGAGATTTTAATATGACAAACTATGGGGGTTGCCATAACACGACTTCAACCTGCAAAACATTACAATATCTACAGGAGCGAGGCTTAGAGCCCACGAGTTTCACAGGCTCTTACGCTCCTAAATATAACAGAAGCCATACACCACCATACCTGACTCTAAATAAGGAACGTGAGGGAAACATATGTTTTCAGCACACTAATGGTCTGCACTTGGTTGGATGGAGTCGTTGCAACCTTACCATCTCTGCAAATATATCCACCTCTACTTTCCAAATTCCAGGATGGGATCGGCACACCCCACAATTCGGTATAAGCTTCTTATTTTCAGAGGCATGGGGAGCGCCAAACGGAACATATTTCATTTGTGGAAAACGAGCCTACCCATGGTTGCCAGCCCAGTGGTCTGGCTCATGTTATTTAGGATATGTGGTTCCTCATATCCGTGTTTAAACCCACAGCCCCTTCGGACCTAACCACAGACCACAAAGAAAATTGGCTGATTGGGAATATTATTTAGGTATAATATTTCCACAAGCCGGCATGAACTTTCTGAGTCGAGAGTTAATTCAAATGGCCTCGACTTTAGAAGAATTAGCAAATTCTACCTCATCTAGTCTGAAGGCTGTTAATGATGAGATGGTAGCCCTCAGAACAGTGGCCATGCAGAACCGACTAGCTTTAGATTATGTACTGGCGGCCCAAAAGAGGAACTTGTGCAGTAATTGGCACTGAATGCTGCACATATATCCCTGATAATTCTGAGCACATCTCAGATCTGGCCCAACACATTTACATTGAGGGACAGAAATATCAGGACTATAATACTGAAAATTGGGGAATTGGATCTTGGGTAAAGTCTGTGTTTGGGGCCTGGGGTGGAACTTTTTTACAGTGTTTATTTGTAGGAATAGTATTGTTTATATGTATAATTGTAATCATCACGTGCACAAAAACATGTATCACATCTTGCTATAACCGTGGAACGTACAATGTCATGGCAATACATACCTGTTCACCAAGAAAGGAAAGATCTGCCCTGACATTGTATGTGTAAAAATAGGCTACACTGACGTATGCCATATTTTATAAGGGGGGAATGAAGAAACATGTAAAGACGGGGGTTTGGATTTAATCCTTTCTGTAGGGGGTTTAGACTTCTAAGTCACAAGCTGGGGTTTATGGCAGGAAAGGGGGGTTAACTGATAAGGATTGCAGTTGCAAGCTAGGAACCCCCCTGGGTGTAATGTTAAACTGACCATTTGTCCAGAACATCGTAAACTGGCCAAATACCATGAACCCCCCTCTTTACCATCAGACCGAGTGACGTCAGAAATGGAGAAGAAAACACTATATAACCCAAAAGTTTGTAACAGTACGGGGAACAATACTTCGGTTTTGTTGTTTCTTGCGGGAAACAAGACTTTGGCTTTATTGTTCCTTGCATGCAATAAACTCATCTGTTTTACTTCATCTCGGGATCAAGAACCTTATTTCTTCTGTTACAACAATACTTACACTTATATTCTACTATATGCAAAAATCTATTATAATCCCTGGCGCCTCTTTCAGTTGATAAATATTTTCCCTTATACCTATTACCCTAGCTTCGCAGTTCATGAACTTAAAAATCCTTTTTTTTTATTCTGCCAGGACTCTAACCCGGGCTTAGTGGGACTCTAACCCACCTACTCTTGCCGGGACTCTAACCTGGGCTTAGTGGGACTCTAACCCACCTACTCTTGACTGGACTCTAACCTGGGCTTAGTGGGACTCTTACCCACTTGTTCCTGCCGGGACTCTAACCCTGGCTTAGTAGGACTCTAACCCACCTGTTCCTGCTGGGACTCTAACCCGGGCTTAGTGGGACTCTAACCCACTTGTTCCTGCCGGGACTCTAACCCTGGCTTAGTAGGACTCTAACCCACCTGTTCCTGCTGGGACTCTAACCCGGGCTTAATGGGACTCTAACCCACCTACAATATTCAGAGTCTACCTGACCACACAATAAAACTCGGGTCACGTACCCTGTTGAATTGGGAAAATCCCTTCTACGTTCAAGCGACAACAGCAACCACTCAGGGAATTTCAAAAGGCTCCCTTACCTCTTATGGTGTGCACTGTGGTCTGTTGTCGCTCACTCGTTAGGAAAAAGTCCCTCTCCACAGGGGTTTGTGACCCTGCTCGCAGTGCCAAGAAATTGTCGAAGAAAAGTCTTCACTCAGGTTAGGTGTGGTCAAGCAGAGTCCCTTTATACATGCGCATGGGGAGGATATAATCATGCAGACCTGAGAGCAGCCTTTCATACAGATCTGTGAGTAACCTCTCCACCGAGATGATAAATGCAATGAGTTTTATACAGCAAATTCACACAGGAAAGCTCATTCTAAGTTTCCATATTAGGAGTTGTTTTTCTCTCTACAAACATTTCTTTGTAATTGACCAAGAAGCAGTTCTACCTTGCATATAGACAAAAGGAAGTATATAAATAAAAGGTGTGAAATGAGCTAGACATTCTGCAGTTGTACCATTAATATCAAAAAGTCAAATAATATGCTTACAATTGTTCTTTCATATTGTTGCTGGGTAAAAAGCATTTTTCAAATCCAACTAGTCACTATCTTATACATTTGAAAAAAAGGTAAATGCTAAAATTCTCCCTCATTACCCCCTTTTGTCCTTTTAAGGACAACTACACTCTTTTACTTCTATAACACACATTTTCAAAAATGCTTTATCTTCATCTTCACTTTCATAAGGTTGCAGCAGAGTTGGAGATATTCGGACAGGCTTAAGATTAGTTACTTTGATAAGACATAATGAGCATAGTTTCTTTAAGCACAGAACTAACAATAATGATCAAAATCAACTATTCACTATCTTATACACTTGAAAAAAAGGTAAATGCTAAAATTCTTCCTCAAAACCCAATTTTAACACAAATCGCTGGCATTATATCCTAGAAGACACAGACCGGCGCCAGTGGGAGCATGCCCGGAGCGTAAAAGAAAATGCCTGACGAACTAGGGATTGGACAGTTTCCAAGTGCTTGTACAATCGATGGAAATGTTCAAATAAAAGTGCAAAATACATAAAAAAACATTTATTCCTTTATCATATTGGCTAGCTAATGTCCTCTCTTTGCTAGTTACTTGTGGCTGTTTTTCTGCGTTGCGTAGCAACGAGTGACTATATTCTCAGGTGGAGGAATGTAAACAGCTTAATTTTCATGTTAAATGATTTTTCAAAATTAAAATTTATTCTATACAGCAATTGCATATTTGGGGACCATTTCAAGAAACTTTGATGCTTAAATTGTTTTGGTAAAAATACCAAGACCAGCCGTATACAGTACAGTTTACATACAGTAATATGTTTACTGTATGTTCCTAAATTAATATCATTTATGACCTTCAGATGTGTTATGCTCCTCTTCCTTTTATGCTCAGCTACTAAAATTTCCCTTTAGTGGTAAAATTTCAAATAAATATTCAATACTATGCGGATTAAAATGTGCACAGTAAAGAGATTAAATGATAAAATCTTTTCACTACCGACCAATGCACCACGAGTGCCCCAGTCGGTCATTTTGGCCAGCCAATCACGTACCGTGGTACGGCCCGGTGGTGCATGCGTAGTTGCCTGCAGTACGGGTTTGTACCGTGCATTTTGAATGGCTGCATCTGTATCTCATTTATTTGTTAGTAGGTAAGTAGTCAAGAGGATTTTATCCATTTACTTCTCTGTATTTTTTAGTTTGCTTTAAATTTATCATATAACCATTTAATTGTTATTTGTTTCTCAGCACTTTGTATTTCCTTAAGTAGCAAATCAACAGGACAAAGAGGACAGACATTAAAACTAGTAGTACTAGTAGTAGTAAACTAGTAGTACTAGTAGTAGTAAACTACTAGTACTAGTAGTAAATTCAGGATTTGACAGAATGCATTTCACTCTTCTGAGTGGTTCATTTCAAATTGCTTTTGTAGAAACCAAGAAATTCGAGCCTGAAGTGTTTGTTCATCCAGCCAAGCTTTATTGCATGCATACAAGGAACTACAATAAGCACCATAATAGTTATAGTACCGATCACAGCTCAAAGGGGATATGGTCCTACAGAACTTAAAAATATGTTTCCCCCCCCCCTCCTCCTCCTCCCCCCTCCTGTCTTTGATGTAACCGAAGGAAATAGAAACCTACCTTGTCATCAGGAGTTTAGTGTAAACATTTACCATTTGGGTAAACATTCACCATTTGGGGTAAGTACAGGGGGGGAAAGCCTCTGTGATCAAGCAGGTGTGATGGTTACAGAGCCTCTGTGATCAAGCAGGTGTGATGGTTACAGCATGTAAAAGCCGTTAGCAGGCTCCATCACTTTCATGAAACCATGTTCTGCAGTTTTTCCACTCTGGTGACTTTAAAAGATGCTTATTTTCACTTCCATGTCTGCATACAGTATGTCAAAGGAGTTACAGTATCTTAAATTAGTCTTCGTGGGCAAAACTCACAAGGCTTGTGTTCCTGATTCCCTTTTCACTAAAGTGCTGAGCAGTGTAAGATCAAAAGATCACCTTTCTGATTCTTAGGTTAGATTCTGATGGAGTCTAACCTTGGAATCCAAAACAGGACAAGAGGATGAAGCCAGTTATTCTGTGTCAGGTTCCTGGGTCTTTCGCATTGGCAATCTTCAGCTATTACAATTCCAGGTGTAATATTCTAAGTGGATGTCATCACAACAGATTTTTCCAACATTGGTGTTTCTAATATAACTACTATAAAAATGTTTGAAAATTGTTTTGAAAAACATAACCATAATATGATTTCATTTTTTCTACCACTTTTGCTAGTCATAATGTAATCTCTATTCTATCCAAGGTAAACAATCTGAAACAACCTGGACATGTACTTTTTTTTTCAGCAAGAAATAAATGTAATAAGCATTTGTCACATGTTATCTTCAGCTCCTTGGTACTGTCAAATGGGAAAATCACAAAGGCTTTTGCAAAGCTTCCAACAGCTAAATCTACTTTACCCTGTCAGATAAACCCAAAAGCACCTTACTAATCTCCTTGTACTTGCAAGCATTTATGTGGCTTTTAAAAGATTTGTATAGGGGCAAGTAGTTCTTTTTTCCAGTGAGATAAACAGTCCATCTATCCTGGCAGGTAAATGAAAGTCGGATAAAAAGGAGTGTCAAGCAGTGTTGATGGAAACCCATAATTTGTTTTTCCTGAAGCTTCAGAACCCCGCTGTGCACATCAAAACTGTTTACAGCTAAAGGGTCCCTTGGGGCCTGAGTCTTCAAAGCTTGGTAGCGTTATAAATTGTTCAGGGGAGCAGAGAGTCATCAGATTATTTAATACATCAGTGTTATTTCATAGTTTAAAGCCCTAGAATGAATCATTTAATCTGTACAACTGTCAGATAAAGGAAACACCTGATAGTTTGCTTGCAAACTACACTATCTTACTCCCACACCCCCTTCTAGTGAATTCACATTGATTAGTCAAACATAAAAAAGGAAAATCCCTCCTCATGCTGAAGTGCCCACTCAGACATGGAGACACCTATTTCTAATATTCTTCACCTGTTGTGCATGCATTTGTTACGAATGCTGAAAATATATTTGCCAAAGCCCAACATACTTTATGAAAATGATGCATCGATATTTTCTGCATCAGAGTTTCTGGTTTACTTAAAGCTCTATTGAAAATGATTAATCTATAATTGAAATGCATATTAATACATGTCTTTTGGCATTAATCTAGAATAATGTCAAAATGCTCTTAGACATTTTTGTAACTGTTTATTAATGGTGAAGTGCAATGATGGCATTGTATGTAATAATGAACAAAATAAAACACTTGTAAATAATCATACTGTAAATAAAAATGCGCAGTATTGAGAACTTTAAACCAATAATATTCACGATTCTGATTATATTCAACATTTCCCCATCAGAAAAGCACTGATAACCTTCCAGTCCAACTAATTTTAACAGAAATGAAAAAAAAATGCCCTCAAGAGGAAAGTTATCTCTTAAAAGGTGATGATATCTCTAATCAAGGGCAGTCTGCACTTTTATTATAGGTAAAACAGAGTGTTGATAAGAAGTGGGAATACCAGGCTAGAGAGAAGGAAATTAATTTAATGAAAATAACTAAAAAAGTTATATATGCAATTAACTTGATTATTCATTATATCAAATTGTTTTCAAAACCTAAAGATGCAAAATGCAAGTACTTTTACATAACAATATAATTTATTAACATATTACTGTACAGATTTCCCATTTTCTATGAGTTTTTGTGTTTCTTAAATGAAAACTGTCTAGGTTTATGGTATACTAGTGTGCTATTGTGTATAGACTGCTCAGGTGTTCCACACATTTGCAAGACCATGCAATTCTCTCTGTCTCTCTGTACTTTACAGGGATTCATCTGTATATTTCAGAAAACTGAAATCTTTTCAGTCTCAAAGAATGATTATACTGTATATAGTTTTTTTTGCAGTTTTAGAATTGCTAACATTTTTGGAATTGAACCAGATCCCCACTGTGTGGGACCTCTCTCTCTTTCTCTGAGGTTTGAAAAAAGAAATGGAAATTAACAAATAAATCAATGGAAATATCAATATTTTTGAAGTAATCGAAACATCAATATAAGTTTTAGATGGGAAGCAGGGACTTCGGAAATGGAATGGACTAAGATGTTTATATTGATTCATCATGTTTATTGCAACAACAGGCCAGAAAACTCTAAATCAAAGAGAAGAGTCGTTGTAAAGAAAATAACAAAATAAACATACAATATGAAATATATGGGCTGATTTACTAAAACAGTGCTTAATAGTGTTTTGTTAAACCAAACAGGGAAGTAGACCTATGGTAGGTATGACTTGTTTGTCAGACCGTCCATCCAATGGGCACAAGAAAGGGACACAGAGACACAGGGACAAATTCCTAGAAACCAATTAAATTATCTGTTTAATTAACTATCAGTCTTTGGACTGAGGGAGAATACAAGAGTACCTGGAGGAACCCCACATACCCACACAAGCTCCATACATATAACATTCCAAGAATTCAACCCAGGGCCCCAGTGTGGTGAGGCAGAAATCCGAACTACTCCACACCATGCCAACCACAAGATAAGTTTTTATAAATGGGGGGTTATGAAATAATTATTATATAAAGTGATTTCTCTAAAATATACCCAAGCAACTGGTATAATTCGAGATATGTGAATTATTTGTGGCATAGCTTTGGTGAGAGGAGTAATAATCCAGGCACACTTGGTTAAATAAATATGTATTAATGATCTTAAAACACAAACTACAGTACACACTACAAACAATACAAAACACAAGTTATTCTATGTACAGTATTTACAAACAAAGTGTTTCAGAGGCCTTACATTCTAATTACAGAAAAAAAAACAGATTTCTACTAAGTATGAAACTATTCATTAATGCCTACAGAGGCCAAATAAGAGATGTGATGTATTTTAAATAAATGTGAAACAACCTGCAGTTAAATCTTTCTCTCTGCACCCCGGTTGCCACAAAATAAATGGGAGCCTATCTCCCTATTCTAGAAATGCACCCACAAGTAGATAAGATGTTTCTAACCAAGTTATTTATCTTTTACGCTAGAAACCCAAGTTCCCTAAAAACACATAGTGGCAAGCTTTCTCTAGCAAGGTTCAAATGCTTAGCTCCAGCTGGGTTTTGTTTTGGTGATCAAGAAGTAGGGGCTTTTGTCTGGTACATGTTTCAAGTTCCCATTCCTCTTGACTCCTCTCTCTTCTTTCTATTACTGTCCTCTTCTTGTTTCTTTCTTGTTCTTCTGTGCTCTTAACATGATCTTATATTGTGTTTCTGTACTCCACATTGACAACCTACCTAGGTATAACAAGGTTTATAATTGTTTCTGCTCAAAGGCCCCTCCAGACCTCAGCAAACATCTTCTCTGCTTTGAAGCTAGAAGTCTTTACTTTGCCAAGTGTCACAAATGTTGTTATCTAAAATCTAAGAGAAACTTCTTAGTCACCTTAAAATATAACAAAATCACAATTTTAACAAAGTCATCAGGTAGTTCTTCCAAGAGTTCTCTAC
Organism: Lepisosteus platostomus; assembly: GCF_059453375.1. NCBI lineage: Eukaryota > Metazoa > Chordata > Actinopteri > Semionotiformes > Lepisosteidae > Lepisosteus > Lepisosteus platostomus. Next base: position 48,181,889 of record NC_142612.1, on the reverse strand, counting down.
TATTTTCTGAAATACCAGTCTGTTATTTCATGGACGTTACTAACTGATGTTCGGGAGGAATAACAATGACAAGTTAATCTCATACAGCTGCACCAAATTATTATCACCCCCAAACTAGCTAAATAAACTGAACTCATATGCCTTCCATCACATTCGTCTCAAGCATCCCTCCTCCACCCCATCTCCACCTTGCAGTTATCCCTTGGTTCACTCAGTCTGCATGGGGTTCAAGCCTCCTCCTACATTGGCTAGGAGGCTGCCAATTTACCAAGAGGATTAAGCCAACCTTTTCTCTTCAAGTATTCCAGGCATTCACAAGCATTCAACCCTTGGATGATGTTGTCCCTAGTGAACTGCCCTTAATGTTCCTAAACCTAAATTTAATTTGTCTCCATAGTCTTGTATTGCTGTTGACTTTGGTAACAGGGCTTTGTTGTTAATGTTGATTCACAACAGAAGCAGGAATACATGCATGCCTAAAATGTAAAAGATACCATAAATAAAACAATTGTCTTTAGTTATCTAAGGTATCAGTTTTGGTGTTATGCATCTTCCCTCTTAAATCTCAAACCTCTACCAATTGTCTTTAGTCATTTATCTAGAGTTTGTTCTTAAATCTAAATAGTAATGTATAACTACACCTAATGTTTAAAGTTCAGATATTTTGAGATAATAATGAATTTCTGTCTAACACTAGTACAGTGAAGACTTTACAGACTAAAGAATAAAGTCTAAAAACAGCAGTATTTTATGACTTTTTATTGACCTTGATGTGGGACATGTAAATATTGTACATATCCAGCATTGCAATATTATTGCTTGACCATATTGGATCTGTTAATTTAGTCTTCACTAAATTATGCTAAGATGTACAAAAGCTGATTTGCTCATCAGCTCTAGTGACTTAAACCATATAAAAAAGACAGGACCTACATTAAACCATATAAAAAAGACAGGACCTACACTCATAAACAAACCATAAACAGGTTAAAATAGATCAATGTCTATTGCATATCAAAAGACAGAATTTAGAACAAGACAAAGCAGTTCAAATTATGCTACATACTGTTTCAAAAGACAGGACCAATATTCGTAACAAACCATAAAACTGTGAAACAAAACTTCTTTCAGGGCCCATACTGTGTAAAAGGTTTGGAAACAACTTTCAGGTAGTTTGCTCTGCGGAGCAGACCCAGCATGCGTTGATGTCCTTATTGAGCTCAATAAAACTGAATCTGCACAAGACTGTGTCTCCTCTGATGAAGAATTTCCCCAAGTAGACCTTTTTTTGTAATAAAGTTCCATCTATATGACTTAACAACACAAGCAATATGTCAAAGTATCTTAGACTTAATTCTTCAGCCACAGATAATCTCTATAAGTGGACAGATCGAAAAAGATTGATCTTGATTTATAGACTTTTAAAGCTCTGGAATAATTGTATCCCCAATGACTTTGTAAGAAAGTTCATTCATTCACTGGGGATTTTTTTCAAATACCAAGGTCACAAAGAATCAGAAAAAAAAATCATACAAAGTTGTTTACTACAAACCTGAAACTGTAAAGCATTCTTAACATACATATTGTTATCAACCTTAGAATCAATATTAAAGGCACTTATTTCAAGTTATTTATAAGAAAAATGACTGGAGTGATAATTGAAGATTCTTTATTTTATTTAGGTTATTACCCTTTTACACTACAATCAAAGACTATTATTCTTATTCTTATTATATCATGTTTATTGTGTGCATATACCAAAAGATATACAAAAGATTCTAGGTCAGTAATACTTTCAAACTTTTGATGTTACCACTATTTTAGAATATTACACTATGAAATAGATCATCAGTAGATCCCCCGGTAGATCATCACCTTGTTGTGGTTGAGGGGCTTGCATGTCTCAATGACACCTAGAGCTATGCCGGCGGGAGCATAGTATCCTGGAAGGGCCACCCAAACTGGACAGGTCGAAGGGTAGAGTCCAGACTAAGTGTGATCTACTGGCTCTCCAGGCTGGGACTTGGGCACAAGCCTAACAACCTTGTCCAGTAAAAAATCTGATGTTAAGGAAACCACAACACAGAAAACAACTACAACCACAATTGTGTGTGATAGCCTTTCAGAGATATCGCAAGATACGCACATGACAGCTAGTGGTGAAAGCTGGAAGGAAACCACTGGCACAATGGCAGAAGTCCTGAGCGCAAAATGTAAGACCAGAATTGGATTCTGGAATGTGCGCACAATGTATGAAGCTGGCAAGTTAGCACAAGTCACGGCTTAGTTGAGGCGTTATGACCTATACATCCTGGGAATCAGTGAGAGTAGATGGACTGGATTTGGGAGAACGAAAACACAAGCTGGAGAAAAAGTATTGTATTCAGGAAGGGGAGATAACAAACACTACGTGGGAGTAGCCATCATCTTGAGAAAGGGAATTGATAAATGCCTGATGGAATGGAAGCCTATTAATAGCAGACTGATTATGCCCAGAATGAAGGGAAAACATGCCAACTTGACCTTGATCCAGTGTTATGCAACAACAAATGACAGTGATTATATAGTCAAGGACACACTTATGAGCAATTGCAAGTAGAAGTAAGAGCAATGCCACATCACGACCTGCTGATTGTGATGGGAGACATGAACGCCAAAGGTGAGAAGCAATAACACTCATATAGAGAAAGTCATGAGAAGGCATGGATGTGGCATCATTAATGAGAATGGAGAGATGCTGGTGGAGCTGTACACTGCCTATAATCTTGTGATAGGAGTGACACTCTTCCCACATATCGACATTCACAAGCTGACATGGTGTTCAGTTCAACAAAAGTTAGAAACAGTTACCAAGTCGACCATTTGATGATCAATGGTAAATGGAGGCGCTCTCTATTTGATGTTAGAGGAGTGGACGTTGGGAGCAACCATCATCTTGTGACAGCCTTTGTGAAAATGAAGCTAAGGGGTACAGGACACAAAACATTGGTACTTAAGCATTTTGCCATTGAAAAACTAAAAGATCATAAAGTGAAGAATACTTTTATCCTTCAAGTGAAAAACCAGTTTCAAGCGATGGCAGACATGACAGATTATCATAAAATAGACACTGACACAATCAATGAGAATAGGGAACCTGTAAGATCAGTGTATCAAAAGAGTAGTGAGATCTGTCTGGGGTTTAAGCAAAGAAAGAAGAAGAGGGGGATATCATCAAATACGTGGCAAGTAATTGAAGAAATAAAAGTTTTGAAAAAGAAGCTCATAGATGCCAATTTAGAAAGATTACAAGAAAGATACAAACTGTATTACAGGGAGATCGACTGGAAGGTCAAAAGAATGGTCAAAGCAGACAAACGGGCTTATCTGAATAACCTCGCTAACCAGGCGGAAGAGCTAAGAAAGGAGAACAGGGCAAAGTCTACAAGATCACCAAGCGTGTTTGCAAATGTTTTGGCACCAGTAGCGTCCCTATCAAAGACAAACAGGAAAAACTATTGACAACAGCGAAGGAACAGAAAATCCACTTCAGAGACTTTCTGAATAGGCCACCACCTATCGAAGAAGCTAACATACAAGAAGCAGAAACAGACCTTGAAGTTAATATTACTCCACCTGACAAACAGGAAATCATTAAAGCAATAAAAACTTTAAAGAATGGAAAAGCCCCATTTTTGCCTGTTCCAAGCAAGATTATCGCTAAGATCATCATTCAGCGGATTTCTGATGTAGTTGATAAGTAGATAAGTAAAGAACAGGCTGGATTCTGTAAGGAAAGGGGATGTATTGACCAGATATTTGTGCTATGCAACATTATTAAACAGTGTACAGAGTAGCAAAAGCAACTGTACATAAATGATGTTGATTTTCAGAAAGCGTTCGATAGCATCCACAGCGACAGCCTATGGCACATTTTAGGAGCATATAGAATACCACAACAGATTACTCTACTCATCAAGAGCTTCTATACTAACTTTACCTGTAGTGTAGGAAACAGTAATCTCTGTTTTGAAGTGAAGACTGGTGTGAGACAAGGATGTGTAATGTGTCATGGAATTTTTATCAAAGAAGAGCCAGGAAAGGTGTTCTCATTCAGTTAGTAAGGCATTTATTCATATTGCGCAATAGGGAAAAACAGCAACCACTAGTCCGTGCAGCAAGTGCGAGTTGATTTCCAAAGTAAGATAGAGAAAGGTCCCTTATTTTACACACTTAGCTTATGCAACACCTCAACTTGTTTACCTCATTATGGTTGTTAGTAATACAAAGACAGGCAACAGTAATTTTCAAGTCCTTATAGGTCTTAGCCTTGAAGGACAGAGAAGACAGCTACATGCAGTTTTGTATTTGCCTTTTTTCTGGGGCAGAGATAAGCATATTCTTAGAACATCCCTTGCCCTTGACTCGCTGGGTATAATCGCACTTTGTTCATAGAATCCAGCTGCTTTTACAACACAGCTCTACCCTTAAATGACATTTTTAGGATAAAACACTTTCTGCAGTAACATTCCATTACAAATGTCTGCGTTGCTTTTTAACTTGGTCATTTCATTGACTGGGTGATGCATCGCACAACCAAAGACGAGCCAAGAGGCATCAAGTGGACACTCTTCGCCATGCCTGAAGACCTGGACTTTGCTGATAATCTTGCATTATTCTCACAAACCCATCAACACATGCAAGAGAAGACTAATCTCCTGAACATTTTAACACAGCAAGTAGGACTAAAAATAAGTCAGACCAAAACTGAGGTCATGATACTCAACATAAAAAAAGACCAATTAAAGTAGATGGAGAAGATCTTCCCATGGCTGAAAGATTCACATATCTAGGAAATGTAGCCAGGCAAGATGGAAGAGTAAGTATTGACATCCAGAATAGACTAAACAAAGCTGGAAATGCCTTTAGGATGCTTAATAATGTTTGGAAGTCATCCCAATTTAGTACTTACACCAAGTTGAAGCTATACCAGAGCTGTGTCTTGTCAACTCTTCTGTATGGCTTAGAATGTTGGGGGATGATGAAGGCAGACCTGAACAAGCTATCAACATTTTATACCAAAAGCTCTAGAAGAATCATACGTATCTTCTGGCCAAGGACTATTTCAGATGAAAAATTGCTATCCCAATGCCAACAAGTGAGTATGGCAACTATCATAATGAGAAGACGCAGGAGATGGATTGGCCATATCATGAGAAGTGAAAACTCCATCACTAAGACTGCCCTGTACTGGACTCCTGAAGGAAAACACAATAAGGAAGACCCAAAACCACATGACGGAGAACTGAGCAAGAAGAACTGAATGCCCTGAGCCGCAACTGGAATACCATTACAAAATTGGCTAAAGACAGACAGAAGTGGAGCATCTTTGTTGCTACCCTACATGCCAACAGGCATAATGGGCAATAATAATAATAATAAATAATAACTATGAAATATTCCTCATTTCTGTCTAACTGCACAATTGTATTCTTTTGAAGACCACACTTTGATTTAAATTAATTTGCTAAATCCTTTTTTTTCCACTGTGATTCATGAATACAAGCAGTAAAGCCTCACTATATGGACTCGGCACCTCCTGACAACAATGAGCATGCACTCATTGATAGGGCTCCTGGATCATAGAACCCAAAGGATTTTTTTAATGTTAAATGCATTATACTGTAAAAATGGCTTTACCAATTAGTTAATGCTCTAATCAGGCCTCAGACAGCAAGTATCACAGCCTAAATTCAAGGCAGCTGCAGAACACATTGTTCACTTCAGGCTTCAGGAAGATTCACAATTGTTTAATCTGACTGATGATGGAATTCTATGTACTTGATTAATATATATATATATATCATTCAAGCAAAAATGGTATGAAGCAGATAGAATCTTTATTATTAAGCTTCATAGGGAAAAGAAAGGTATATTGAGAATTTCAAGGATTCATAATAAATGACTGATTTAAGGAAAAGCACACATATAATATCAATTAAGTAAAGCATCGTTAAAAAATAAATTTCAAGTTAATGCCATTTATCCTAGAAAGAAGTATGTTAGTATTCAGTCTCTGCAGAAATAACCCACATGCTATTTTACCTTTTGTTTGCCAATGTATTAAGACAGAAATCTCTAATTTTTTTATCCTATTTTAAGATATTGTATCTTATATTAACATATGTATTTTGTTATGCAAGTGTTGACAATATATTTTCATAATCTATGTATCATGCACTGACTTTAAGGTCAGTGAATGGTAATCCCTTACACAAAAGCAGCCACGCAGAACATGCATTAATACCCATTGCTGCATTAGAGGCTCTGCTGCACGGCATGGTGTGTTTGATTTACAGGACAAAGATGATCGATAGGTGGCAGTTGTGGTGCATTAGATGTAAATGAAACAGTTGCTTCATTTAATCTGTTTCGTTACTGCAGTTCTTTAAATCCACTTATTATGGAATATTTATATGAAATTATATAACTAATGTGACATTTTGTTAGCTGAAAATAAAAATAACAGAAGTATAGCATCTCTGAACATACTAAACTATATTATTTTATATAGATATACATATATTATTCCAGCTGTAAGTGAATAGGAATAGTCTCTACAAGTTCAGATAAAGTGTGTAACACCTGGCAGTGTAAATATTTCCAACCCCAAAGCTAATGGGATGTTTGCTGAAATGTAGGGGTTCCAGAGTCTATGATCAAAGTGTATAAAGTTTGCACAGGTTTTCCTTGATTAATTAAATTATGAGTAAATGATTGAGTGTCAACAGTCCAGAAACACATCATATAAGAACAGATCAGGAAGTAAAGCAGGAGAAGAGGAAAAGATGAGACAGAAGGTCAGACCACAACAAAAAGAGGAGAGGAGTTGGAACTTAAAGCTTGCATCATGCAAGAACCCTACTTCATGATCGTCCAGACTAACCCAATCAGAGCTAAGTATTTAAACTTTGCTAGAGAGAGTTTGCTATTTTTATAAATAAAAAAAAATAGAAAAAAAGGTTTTTTTTAGGGAACTTGGGTTTCCTGAGAAAACGAATGCTTGTTTAAGTATAGCTTTGCATGCATTTTTAGAGTAGGAAAACACAATGAAGAAGGCCTCACACCCGAAGAAGGCTCCACAGTCAAAATGTGGTGTTTTCTTTCTTCTCTTTTCAGCATGGAATAAACCTATTACTTGTTCCTTTGCAGCCTAAGCATGCTGACGCAGCTACCCACCTGAACTACATTTTTGTATTATACTGGTAGTGGGAAGATTCAGTAAGCACCTGGGCGCTATTTAACACAGTGAGCTTACTCGGATAATTTTAGTGAATACATTGACAGAAGTCTGGATGTGCGGTTTCACGAGGCAAGATAAAATTGTATTCAGCTGTGAATGAGGGTTAGTGGCCAGCGTTCCCCACTGTGTAGTGCCCATTGTTAGTTTTAATTTAACAGTGTATTACTGTGATCTTTATCTTGTAATTATGTTTTTAAACATTTGTAATTGCTAATCTTGAAAATACACTTTGTATTGTTACAGTTATTATACAAATATTGTAACAATTGTTTATATTGTTATTCAGTTTGTATTCTGCATGCTAGTTGGTAGGCAAATGATGGAGGTGAAACTTTTTCCATGAGGAAGGTACCTTTAAAGAGGAAATGATGACACTGAATATATTTTTAGATCTCCATCTTTTTAAAGCCCTGGCCAAATACTCAGACAGTATGTACAGTTAAAATTCACATTTAAAACTACACATTTCAGTTAACATGACAGTGCTTGTGATCATTGAGTTTATTATTTTTACTATTATATATTATTTACTATTTTATATTATTTTAACATTATTTACAAGATGTGGAAGAAGTTCAATAATATATTACAGTGTAAAGGTTAATGATAATAATTGATTACTAATAGTTTATGTTAACACCTGACTTTCTTATTTATGTACAGTATATAAAAACATTGAAGTGAGACATATTATCGGGAATACAATCAAGAATAGAATTTGTGGTTTTTCTATAGATGAAACTTCACGAACAATTATAAAAAAATAAAAACAATTGAAATGTATAATCTTTCCACATGTAATTTCCTTAGGTAGTACAATAAGCTCCTGCTTTGTTTAACGGTGGTTTCAAAAATAAAAGTAGAAAGCTATGCTTAATGATAATTAAATGACCTGAAGTTAAAATAAATGATTTATGCTGCTTAATTAATTTTAAAAACTAAGCTTTAAAGGCAGACACACTTGATGCCATACAAGCTCCAGGCTGCAGAACACTCTTTCTGTATTGCTGAACTCAATGCCTCTTCTCTGACTCAGTGGGTGGTGCACTATTTTCTGTCCCTCACGCACCCTGTCCCTCACGCCCAAGTCAAGGCAACCACCCACCTGCTGCAACCAGTCCAATCCCAGGATACAGTCCACTTGGACTGGGGCAAGGTAGAAGGGGTGTTTCACCCTCACAGCCCCAAAGTGCATGGTGAGCGCCCGGGGGTCTGGCTGCCTCGGTGCCCAGCAGGACACCAGGCCACAGCAGGGTGATGGTCGAACCAGTGTTGATGAGGGCCTGGCAGGGTCTGCCCTCGGTGAGGTAGGGAAGGAATAAGCCAACTCTTCCCACAGCAGTCAAGGTGAAGCGCTCCTTGCTTAGAATAGCAATATTATGGACAATCAATTGACAATAAATATAGAAAAGCACATATTAAATTTGGGAAATTTGGTTTCAAAAGTCCTCATATCAACGATGCCTATACTGTTTTCCTCTACAGTATGCTAATCTATTGTAGTGCATTCGCCCCCCTCTTAGGCTGCGCAAACGATCTTTTAGATTTTTATAGAGAAATGGAGGCTGTACAGTATGCGTTACAATATAAACATTTACTGTCAACCTTTAAATCAACAATTGATTTAAAGACAATCTGTCAAAGCGCAATGAAACCTATTACTCATTTTTTATGTACTCCCGGTCCCGCCAGGGATTAAAAAATAACATGGAATTGCGTATCTAAAGAAATAACAGTATACAGTAACTATGTTCATGCACAAACAATAGCATGTTACATTATTAATTTGGGTGTCTCCTCTTGCCAGAAAGCGCTAAATTGCATTTTGAGTGCGGTTTTGGACTTTTTTTTTTAATTACAACTCATAAATAAGCTGATACTGTTTAGACTTTTTTTAAAACTATTACACCAGCACAATGTGCTTTTTCACGAAACCTCCTAGAGTAATGAAATGTCTTGCATTGTACATCTTTTCAGTTAAATACTGTATATTTATCGCTTACGCCTGACATAAGATGTGCCCGATAAAAACCGGTTGAACAGCTCTGTTGGAAGTTTCGTGAAAAAGGAGGTTTCGTGAAAAAGCTACAGGAGTGCCAATCGTAATTGTTTTTATTTTTAATCGTTCAATGAAGATGGCTGGTGGCATGTTCCATAAGAGTACGGTAATTAAAAACCATTAATACTTTCGTTGGAGTTTAAATAAAGTTGATGTTTTATCTAGGGGCTGCTCGCCTGCGTCTGAATAGCGGCTTCTAAACTGTGAAAACATGGATCTGTCTTTCCGTAGGGGGAAGGGAATCTGATCTGCAAGACCCTTTGGCTAAAAAGTAAAAAGAAGGCGCTTGCTCTCTCTCTCTCTTTTGATTATTACATCCAATAATCAAAAATGACACAATAAACATAATAACCATAATAACGACCAACCAACAAAAACAACCATATAAACATAACACCAACCAAAAACATAGATAACAACTACAATACAAAATCAAATATATCAAACCATTAAAGCAAAACCGTCCTCCAATTATCAACAAATCTCAATATCTTGTACGAATTATTCGTAATACAAACCAAAAATAGCCCACAAACTCTCTCAAATTCCTCCAATTATCATAATCCCGCCCCTTATGCAAAAGCAAACCCTCCTCCCATCCCATTTTATCCTCTTTATCATAAACAAAATCCACCTCAATTTTCAACATAAAGCATTACACAAAATCAATACCTCAACACTCCATACTCAACAACGGTAATTCACAAACAGCCAGAACATGTAACTCCACATTTCCATAACCACGCCCCTTATGCAAAACCAACATCCCTCCCCTGTTCTCTCTCTCCGCTGGCGTTTGAAATCGTTTTTATTTTTAAATAAATAAAGTCATGTATTTAAAAAATCTATTAAAAAATTTCTATATTTATGTCTTTATTTAGTGGTTTCATTTGTGACTAAAGGCTAAACTTTCTTGGAAAAATGTATTTTATCTAAACCATGTTTGCTATTAATTCATTTAGGGCTAGAATATGTTCATTGTCTTCCAATGAAAGAAGGGTTCCTTTCGCCATAGTCGGGAGACATTAGAAGCTTGCTACGCACGGACTGTTACACCAAAGCATTAGCATGTTAAAGCGATTTCATTGAGGAGCCTAGCTTTCTTAACTAGTAAGTACTGTACTTACTGGGTTTTGGAGGGGGGGAGGTGTCTTTCGCTGGAAATCTCGCCCCCTTTTACTTTGAAAATACCTGTGAAACTGGTTTAATTTGTCACAGCCAGCACTCCTGCAGAGAGGGGGGTTGTACTTGCAGTGCATCGTATAGATGGGAAAGCCAGAGCCGACTGCTACGCTGCCCACGTGTTATGCTCTTTGTTAATGTCTAAGCCGGAACACATCATTATATCACATTTTGTATTTCTTTAAAAAAAAAGCGTTTGCCCAGCCTAACAGTATTGTTGTTATTGTTTTTATCCTGTAAAGCGCTTTGAGGAGCCACCTTTAAAGGCGCCATATACATTAAAGTTCATTATTATTACTATTGTTAATTTGCTGGACAGAGAGGTGAACATTATTACGCAGAAGACAAAGATAGCGATTTACGTTGCATTGTGCATTGTGCTGCTGTAATACAGTTTTAAATAATTAAAAGTCTAAACAGTATCAGCTTTATTTATGGGTTTTAAATAAAGGCAATTTAAACGCGATTTAAATCAATATAAATGTTTATATTGTAATGCATAGGTGACTATTCATTGTTATTAAAATGACTTAAATTCGATCATGTTGTGATATTTAGAAATATAAATTTGTTTGGTGCTAGTAAAGTTTTATTTAATCTCTGACCCAGGGAAATGTTTTATTTTTTCAAAGAAATGTTTGTTAAAAAAAGTCATGGCTCCAGCTGGATTTGAACGCACAACGTGTGATGTGGGAGTCAGGAACCTAACCCACAGCGCCACCAGCAAGGTCGCATAAGGAGTGTTGAAAAAGCCCTTCAAACATTATCAACAGACATTGTACAGCGTGTACTATTCTTGTGTTGCGGTACATGAATATAATTATATCGTTATTCATTTCTTTAGATACGCGATTCCATATTATATTTCCTTTTAATCAAATTCTAAAAGTATGCTTGTTGACTCCGGTATCACGTTAGTTAAAGACTTCGATGCTTAAAATGTTTAGGGAGAAATGGAATACTGGTGTGTATTTTTTCTTTAAAGTACCGAGACCAGCCATATACTGTATGTTTATGTTCCAAAATTAATATAGTTTATGGCCTTCACACGCGTTACAGTATGCTCCTATTCTTTTTATACTCAGCTACTAAGATTTCCCTTCAGTGGTAAAATTCCATATAAATATTCAATACTAAAACGGGCACAGTAAAGATGTTTAAATCTTTCTACGACCGACCAACACCACACGAGTGCCCCTGTTGGTCAACCAATCACGTACCGCGGTATTTTGCATCGTGACGCGCGAGGCCGTATCCAATTACCTCCGGTACGTGTCTGTGCCGCGCACTTTGAATGGCTTCATCTGTATGTAGACAATCTACCCTTACTCTCAAATTTCTATTTTAACATATGCTACAATCTATTACTACTCATTAGGATGATTTTTATTGCATTGTTATTTTTGTAATATTTTCTTTGGGAAAAACGAGATGCATTTTTAACTCAAATGAGATTTTTTATCAGATTCTGTCTTTAGTTTCATGGCCACACCTGAAAATTTAAAACTGTCTGGCTGAGAGAGGTTAATCTTTAAAACATAAAGTCCTCAAAAGTTTTACAGCACGTGATTGTAATTTCAACTGCCTAACATCTTCAGGATTTAGTTGAAACTTCAGACATCAAGCTAGAAACACAGCAAAAGCTGAAGACAGCTGTGACATGGTGAGAAACAGAAGGATACACTGTGAGGTTAGTTTGTTCCAGGTCACTTCATGAACACAGATTGAGATAAAGAGGCACAAGGCATCTGTCTCTCCTACTGCTTGATAAAAACTATCAGAATCTTAAAACAAGCTGTTATGGTTCATTGTTTTTTAATACTCCAGTAGAAGCAATCATTACTGCAAAATTTACAATCCAAAAGGCTGGATTTTTTCATGCACAGTAATGTTGTCTTTTTGCATGCATGGTGAATGACTGTGATGGCTGGACATTGGGAGCTGAGTATTGCCAGGTGATTA